>NC_139702.1:30874676-30919367 GCF_964188405.1 Protomyctophum parallelum | reverse complement strand
TGCACATCTGCTGTTTTTAAACGTTTTTTTGAAAAACCTTGAAAGTGTGAGAACTACTGATTTAGAAAGCATTTGTGGAATCGGTCTCAGGTCTTAATTGGAGATGCGTCTGTTGCCTCCTGTGACATAACAATAATAAGATGTGGTCAATGTCAACGGCTGATATGTGTGGAAGGGTTAGCCTACTGAGAGACAGAGAGAGAGAAAGAGACAGAGAGAAAGATAGAGAGAGAGAGAGAGAGAGAGAGAGAGAGAGAGAGAGAGAGAGAGAGAGAGAGAGAGAGAGAGAGAGAGAAAGACAGAGAGTCAGGTCTCATCATGTGTGTGAGTGTGACACACACACACACACACACACACACACACGCACCACACCACACACACACACACACACACACACACACACACACACACACACACACACACACACACACACACACACACACACACACACACACTGGCCGACCTATTCTTGGTCGGCCAGTTTTCTTCCCCTTTTTGTTTTTGTGTGTGAATCTCTCCTTCAAAAGGACTCTCTCTTTCTCTCACCCCTCGCTCTGTCTCTCTCTCCTTTTCTTTTTCTCTCATACTTGCCAGCCAGGGCACGCACGCACACGCACACACACACACACACACACACACACACACACACACACACACACACACACACACACACACACACACACACACACACACACACACACACACACACACACACACCACCCCTTCTGTGGGTTGGTAAATATTGCTGGAAGATATATAACGTGTTGCTATGGTGATCAGCTCATGTTTCGTTTTTTCCTTTTTTCCGCTGCATTTGTAGAAGACGGGGGACATGCTGTTGCATGGGAGAAGTCTATTGCTGTGTGTGTGTGTGTGTGTGTGTGTGTGTGTGTGTGTGTGTGTGTGTGTGTGTGTGTGTGTGTGTGTGTGTGTGTGTGTGTGTGTGTGTGTGTGTGTGTGTGTGTGTGTGTGTGTGTGTGTCGGGGGTGCACGATGCATCCCTACCCCAAAAAAGACAATCGAACGGTCATTATAGAGGAGGAGGTGGGGGTGAGTGGTGGTGGTTGGTGCTAGGTTTGGTGCAGTTGTATATTTTGGCCACAGGGTGGAGCCAGAGTCTGGATTCAGCAGCAGCTCTTGGTCACTAGGGATTGGACGTTGGGCTTGGACTTTGCAGGAGGTGGATGGATGTTGTTATCTCAAAACGAGATGTTGTTATCTCAAAACGACACTCACATTGGTCGGGTTAAAAGAGGAGGAGAAGAGGATGAATGGTGGAACAGAGAGAGAGAGAGAGAGAGAGAGAGAGAGTAACCCCCCCCCCCCTCCCTCCCTTCAGCATGAGGATTAGATGCTGCTCTGCTGGCTGCAGATGGGTTTGGGATGGCTTGTGTGTGTGTGTGTGTGTGTGTGTGTGTGTGTGTGTGTGTGTGTGTGTGTGTGGTGTGTGTGTGTGTGTGTGTGTGTGTGTGTGTGTGTGTGTGTGTGTGTGTGTGTGTGTGTGTGTTTACATGAGTACATGTGTGCGAGAGCAGAGCACCCCGTGTCTGATTGTTGGGCTCAGGGAGCAGGTGAAGCAAGGGAGAGAAGAGAAGAGAAGAGAAGAGAAGAGAAGAGAAGAGAAGAGAAGAGAAGAGAAGAGAAGAGAAGAGAAGAGAAGAGAAGAGAAGAGAGAGAAGAGAAGAGAAGAGAAGAGAAGAGAAGAGAAGAGAAGAGAAGAGAAGAGAAGAGAAGAGAAGAGAAGAGAAGAGAAGAGTGGGGAAGGGAGTATAGGGTAGTCTATACTGTAGGAGGAAAGGAGACAAGAGGAGAAAGAGAGAGCAGATGAGATGAGAGGAGGAAAGGAGGCCTAAATCCTTACTGAGCTCCTCACAGACAACTAGAGGAGACCCAGAGAGGGGGGGGGGGGGGGGGGGGGGGGAGAGAACTAGAAAAAGTGCCCTTCTGGGCATAGGTCTCCACCAGGATGAGCAGATGTGAAGAATTCCAGGCAAAGGTTTTTCCTTGGCCTCTAGGGAGTTGGCATACAAAGTTATCCACAGATCCGTGCAGTTAGAGGTAAAAACAGTTTTCGGCCAGTTATAGCGCCACCTTGAGGCTGAGTTGAAATTGTTCATGTGGCATTTCGTCCTCGGCCTAGTGGGAATGTGGGTGCACAATTTCACGGAAATCACGCGATGTGTTCATGATTTGCAGCATTTTGTTTGAAACTTAACCAATCAGGATGGAGTCTGAGAAATGTGAAAGACTGGTTTCGTTGAATGGCTCTAGAGAGACTGTGTACCAATTTGCGTGATGTTTGGACAAAATCTGTAGGTGTACTGTGCAAAAACTTGTTTTGCACAAAGCGGCCTCCTGGTGGCGCTATAACAGGCCATTCTGGAAATCTGAAAGACTGGTTTCTTTGAATGGCTCTAGAGAGACTGTGTACCAATTTGCGTGATGTTTGGACAAAATCTGTAGGTGTACTGTGCAAAAACTTGTTTTGCACAAAGCGGCCTCCTGGTGGCGCTATAACAGGCCGTTCTGGAAATCTGAAATACTGGTTTCGTTGAATGGCTCTAGAGAGACTGTGTACCAATTTGCGTGATGTTTGGACAAAATCTGTAGGTGTACTGTGCAAAAACTTGTTTTGCACAAAGCGGCCTCCTGGAGCGGCCTCCTGGTGGTGCTATAACAGGCCGTTCTGGAAATCTGAAAGACCGGTTTCGTTGAATGGCTCTAGAGAGACTGTGTACCAATTTGCGTGATGTTTGGACAAAATCTGTAGGTGTACTGTGCAAAAACTTGTTTTGCACAAAGCGGCCTCTTGGTGGCGCTATAACAGGCCGTTCTGGAAAGTTTGGGGCAGAGGTTCATCGTTGGCATCCAGGAAGTGTGTGTGCAAAATTTGGCATCGACCGGGTTAACGGTGGCCGAGATTAGCTGCTCACGGACACACACACGGACGGACGGACACACACACGGACGGACGGACGGATGGACGGACGGACGGACGGACGGACGGACGGACGGAGTGCAAAACATACTCTCCCCCCATGCCTTCAGCCTGGTGGAGACAAAAAGAGAAAGCGAGTCAGATGTGAGTGTTGTACGAGTCAACCTGTTCAAAGGCATAAACCTAAAAAACGACACATTTCTACTGTATTGTCACTGTTGGTCTATAAAAGCTTGAAATGGTTTAGGGCCAAAATACATTTCTGAACTTGTGCGATATCATAATATAAGATATCATAAGACCTCTCAGGTCAGCTGGTCTGTCCTACAACCACACATAATTAATATGGGGAACCAGCATTTATAGTTTTTATGCACCACATATCTGGAACAAACTCCAAGAAAACTGCAGGTCTGCCGCCACTCTCATTTCCTTCTTTTTTATTTTTTTAAATTCAAGTTAGTGAGCGGTTGGTACAGCTGACCTTTCTGTTTGCCGCTGCCTTTGATTGAGTTGTTCTCTTTTCTTTCCTCCTTTTGCACTGTTCTAATTTTCCTAATGTCATTGAATTGCCTTGTTGTTGAAACGTGCTTTACAAATAAAATTGCCTCGCCTTGTGCTCGCCAGAGTGCTCATTTAACTCAGAATGTATACAAATGGAACCAAGTGGACCCTTAGGGCCGATTCATACTCCTATTTTACCGCTGTTTCGGCGCTGTAGTGCCGAGATTATTTCGGCTCGTCAGAAATTTTCACTAGCACCGAAGAGCCGACTTTAGGACGGTACCCCCCCCCCCCCCCCCCCGAACCTCAAATGACGTCAAATTGTAGGCTCTACAGAGCTGAACCGACTTTTATTCGGCTCTAAAATAGGAGTATGAATCGGCCCTTATACGGATCCATTTAGTTCCGTTCTGTATACACTCTTATAGTTACAAATGAATAAAGGAACACTGAGGATTTTTTGTCACTAACAACTCTTTTGTGTTTATTATTTGAGTTTGGGGTTGATTCCTGTCCATTGGCAACCATTCAAGGTTGTATTCACACACTCTTTATTTGTGGAAATAGAATGGCCAAACATTGATCAAAGGTTTGATATCGTCTCTATCGGGTGGAAACTTTTATGTCCGAAACTGTTGCTTTTCAGGATTCAAATTCAAAAGAAGCAGAAGTAGCAGATCGACAAGCTTTGTGGATCTGCTGCTATTGATGCTTTTGTGACTGTGACAGACGGTGTAGTATGATCAAGGAGGACGTTAATTTACCCCCAAAAACACAAAAAGTTGAAAGAGAGATAAGAGGTTTCTGCCCGACAACAGTGAACTACGGTACTGTATCTCCTGTATTATACCAGAGAGCTTGAGGAAGGTGTGCGCCGCATTGAAATGCATAATATATAAATGCCTTTGTTTTGGTTTGGCTTTGTCTTCTGAACAAAGCCGTTTTGTGTGCATACATGCCACATGTTACACAACGTCTTTGTGTTTGCACAATATGATATCTTTGTTCCTTTTTAGAAATGTGTTCAATTCTTTGCTCCTACATACGTACCGCATTGTGTGGTTAAAAGAAACGGCACGCTTAAATCCAGTGGTGCACATGTTTTACTTAAGTAAAAGTATCAATACGGTAATGCAGAAATACTCAATACCATTAACATGGTGAAGTATGTCTTGATGACATCAAGATGTAAGATGTACTTCTCCATGTTGATTCTTTCAAACCTCCAGTTCTAGGAAACACAGCATGGGGGGACTTTATTATTTCCACACAACAGCTCTAAGGTACTATATTAATGACAAAATGTTGAAAATGAGTGGAATTCCCCTTTAATGAGTTATTCTTCCAACTCTGAACAAAAATAGCAGATGGTTCAAGTGGTTAAATGTCACGTATAAAGTTATTTTCAATCTGTCCTAAATGGAAACGGATATTCTCTTCCTCGTGACACAATTGTAAAGGGGAAAGATTCACATATTTTACATACTGTAATTAGCATAATATAATATAATATATATGTAATGTGCTATAGTATCAATGTAATTCAGGGGTGCCGTGGATGATAGTTATCTACAGTGACAAAAAAACAAAACAAAACTATATTGCGTGTATGTATTAACATCATTTTAAGTAAAAAAACCAAAATGTTACTCTAGTTTCTGGTTTGTAGCTTACACTGCCACAATTATTATTCACATTTCAAGCTTCAAAGACAAAGACAGGGCTAGAGGCTGCTTCATCATGCTACCTGAAATAGTTAGGGTTACTTCACCTACGCTGTTGCAAGTGCAGTGTGTTTCATGGCAAATGGCTTTTCTCACTGTCAAAATATATTGAGCAAGTTCGAGACCCAAGAGTAAAACCTATACGTGTGTGACCTTGGCATGGACACAGAACCACCAGACTAAGTTTCACCCCAGAGAATATATGATAATATATAATGATACACTTTGAATACCCACAGAGTTGAGATGAGGAGGAGCATGCAGAGGCGTGTGGTTCCAGTACAAATACATCATATTTTATTCAGGCTCAAGGCAAAATACTTTAATCACTTAAAAACAGCAAGGAAGGGTCATCAGGTTAGAAATATAACTATTTACTTTAACAACCCATTTAAAAGGAGGACTACAAAATGTATCAAAACCAAGTTAAAATATCATTCACTATAACTCTATAATGTTACCAGCAGGGCCGTGCAGAGAGCACTGGGGGGGCAGGGGCTCAAACTCCAGAAAAGGGCACATGTGTGGGGGTGGTCTTTTTGTGGAGTCGTTCCCTTGTGCCATTTCATGTCATTGGACAGTAAAATAAGCAATATGTTCTCATTAGTCTGAAACTAAAACTAACTGATGGCAGAATGGCAGATTAAAAGATAATTCATTATGATAGTGGAATTTATCATTACTTGTCAAATGTTCGTCTTGAAGGGCCAATGGCACTTATTGCCCCCCCACACAAGCCCTTATTGGTCCCCCACACAAGCCCTTATTGGTCCCCCACACAAGCCCTTATTGACCCCCCACCACACAACCCTTATTTCCCCCCCCACACAAGCCCTTATTGCCCCCCCACATAAACCCTATTGGCACCCACATAAGCTCGTATTGCCCCCCCCCCCACATGTCCTTAAAAAGAAATGTAAACTTGTTTTGCCATTTTCCTCAAAAAATAAAATTTAATAAAATAAAAAATAAAACATATATATAGGATATGTCCCAGGTGCATCCATGCGATGTTTTTTGTTATAGTTCTTCTATTTATAGTGACTCATAGGAATAGACTATGTGACAACCAGTCGCACCCGTGCACCACTCCGTTCACACGGGTGTAATTTATTTTTAGAAAGTGCACTTTCTGCAAACTGGGAAGATAGCAGCCTAATAACTACGCAATCATAATTTTATTTATAAAGCGCCTTTCAAACCAGTTTAAAATAATAAGCTATAATTATATAAATAAAAAACAGAAACATAAACATCAAACATAAACTTAAAAAAAACCCGAAAATGTAAATCGAAAGCAAAATCCGAAATTTTTCTGCCTCATCCATTGCAGCCATTTTCTTTTGTTCAAAAAAGCGTGCTAAATGCCTAAATTGTAAATTGTAAATTGAAATTAAATATCGTTTCCCCTCAGTTATCGGCAGTGACTAAAACATGGAGCCTATCTAAATAACACTTGCCAAAAACTAAAATAACGGACAAACACCAGACCACCAGTATGAATGATGTTGGTTGCATGGTACTATCATCATCATCATATCATATCATCATCATCATGTGTGTCTGTCTGTTTGTCACTGTGGCTGCCGTAGCTCCTCACTGCCTGCACCAATCACTCCCACTTTTCACACATGCATTGACCATAATAATATGGAGGTCTTAACGAAGCCCTTTTTTCAATTTAACTAATTATAAATTAATAGTGAATTTAGTGAAACGAAAACGCACCCAGGGCCACAAGGAGGGGGGGGCAATATCTCACAACGGGTAAGGGCTAGTCCTTAAAAACAAAACGTTATACCAGCACTGTTTTTTTTAAAGTGCTGTTGTGCATCCAAAGTGCATTTCTTTGTCCAGTTCAGTCCAACGCTTCATTCAGTTTTGCCGGGGGAGGGGAGGGGGGGGGGGGGGGGGGGGAGGGGGCGCAGCTCGTTTACGAGCGGGGGGAGGGGGCGCAGTTCGTTTATGAGCCTCACTGCACTCATGCACTCATATGAGCCTCATCCTAGTTGTCCTTAGCCCTAATACTCCTGTACCTTTCCCTGAGGGTAGGAGCATAAACAGGCCGTGGGAGGGATGATGCTGGTCCCCAATGATGCTGGTGGCTCGTCTGGCACAGCGCTCTTTATAGAGCACCAACAAGGGGGGGAACAGAGGCACCAATGATCCTCCCAGCTGTCTTCACCACCCGATTCAGCTGGTATTGTTCCTGCAGGCCTTGAGGCTGCCGAACCAAGAGGTGAGAGCTGTAGGTCAGAATTGACTCAATGGTGCCCCTGTAGAAGGTGGTGAGGAGGGGAGTTGCGAAGGCCCGCCTTTCTTGAGCCTCCGGAGGGGGTAAAGTCTCTGCTGAGCCTTCTTGATGATGGCTATGTGGTGTTGATCGTGGAGGTCAGATCGTGGAGGTCAGATCGTGGAGGTCAGATCGTGGAGGTCAGATCGTCTGCCATAGAAATCAACAAAACAATCACTGGAGCACACCAAAATGTTTGCGGTACAAATTAGTTTTTAGTAGCTTCTTAAAGGACCACTTCACCACTTTTTTCTTCATATAATAGGTCCTCACTAATAATCATGATAAAAAAAAATCTACTCAGTCTGTGTCTCATAGGAGGGCTGTGGGCAGTTTAGAAACCGTCTTCCAGTGACATAATCATTAGGCAGATCATTTTTTAAACAAGATTTCTTTACAAAAATGTTTAGATTGCTTTACGATGGCTTCCATTTTCGCATTGCAACTTTTCAGGACTAGAAAGCCTGCAGTTTCTATTACCTTGTATTCCCCATCGATGATGTCACTGGAAGACGGTTTCTAAACTCCCCACAGCCCTCCTATGAGACACAGACAGAGTAGAAAAAAATTGCGCCATTTCTTCATGATTATTAGTGAGGACCTATTATATGAAGATATGTTGAAAAGTGTTGAAGTGGTCCTTTAAAGATCTCAACAGACACAGCATCAAGTAGAGTGGTAAGTCATTCCACAGCGTAGGTGCAACAAATGCGTAAGCTCGATCTCTTTTGGTTCGAAGACCTAAGGTGTCTCATATTTACCTTAGGGTGCACCAGTTCACTTAAATAAATTGGGCCCAGCCCGTGGAGAGATTTATAGGTAATTAATACAAATTTAAATTTAATTCTGGAGTCGATTGGTAGCCAGTGCAAGGCCGCAAGCACAGGAGTAAAGTGTGACCTTCTTTGTAATAAACCTAAACAAAATCAAATAAACTTAAATCAAAAGAAAAGGACAAAAACAGCAGAGGCAGAGCTCCTCCTAATAAAACAAAAGGACATTAATAATCATACATAATCATTACAGTTTAAACAAAAATACAATATACTATAGGCAGCCCTTTACCTCAGATTGAAGAATGGCAAGAAAGGCAATGAGAGGCCATGCTGTCATCAGCGCTCTGGTCCCGTGAAGCACACCACCAAACCAACAGGAGCTGAACAGCACCACATGTGAGTTCGCATACGAGGCGATGGCGTGGAGATGCCACGCAGTCAGTATATCCGGTGTACTTACGTCCATGTGACGTCCATTAGTATGCATTGTCCTGTCCATATAAACATATAAAGCAACTCCCTGGTCCATGGGGCACTGCGGCAGTAAGCCACTAACGATAAGGAGCTAACGTATATCAGCAGCTCTGCATGCAAATCCGCATACTTATAAGCATACGTATAAGCATACGTATAAGCCTACATAGTATAAGCCTACAACAGGTGGGGGGAATAACATGTGGGATTCCCACTGTCAGATGCCTGCAAGATAAGGAAAAACACAGACCATATACTGCATACCATTAATAATAATAATAATAATAACAATAATGCATTTTATTTATAAAGCGCTTTACATTCTTACAAATCTCAAAGTGCTACAAGGTTAAAAGCATGGCAAAAGAAATAAAATAAAATACAATAAAACAACATCATAAGCAGTAAAACAATAAGCAACATCATAAGCAGTAAAACAAGTTTAGGGAACAGCTTTCTTAAAAGAGTCAGTGGACTGTGGTGCTCTCAGGTGAATAGGGAGAGAGTTCCACAGACATGGGGCTGTGTGGCAGAAGGCCGGTCGCCCATGGTGCGGAGGTTGGTGTGGGGGACGGGGAGGAGATGGGTGTTGGAGGAGCGGAGGCTTCGAGTGGCGGGTTTAGGGGCGATGAGTTCTTTGAGGTAGGGGGGGGGGGGGGGGGGGGCATTTCCGTAGATGCACTGGTGTGTAAGAAGGGAGATCTTGTATTCAGTCCTGAAGGTGATGGACAGTGGAGAGAACGGAGGGTGGGTGTAAACCGTGTAATAATGGTCATATTTCCGCACTCTCATCAGGATCCTAGCTGCACTGTTTTGTATGTACTGGAGCCTCTTGCTAGGGATCCCGATGAGCAGTGCGTTGCAGTAATCCAGCCTAATGACACGCTTGCACCAACAACCCCAATACACCATCAGGAACACACACGCCAGCCAGCTACTCTGATGGCTGGGTGTGGCTCCCTTTTATTCAGTCAGCAGCCAGGTGTCTCAGCTGTCCTGAATATGAGTGATTGGGGCATCACATGACGACTAGGAAAGTTCAACCCACTACATACTAAACTAGCCTGGCATGGCCAGAATAATATCACTGCGTAGATATTAGTCTGGAGGAATCTCTGTGTGGGACCTACATTTCCAAAGGGGCTGATTACAATCATTATGTATCATCAATACAACAGCAGTAGCTATGCAGTATGCATTGATACGACGTCAAACTGGTGTTTTTCCCCCCAACCTGCACCACAGACCATTCAGAATACCCGGGCCGATTTCTCCCTTTTACATGTCCCGCCTACCTTGGAGATAGGACCCTTCCCAGACTGAGTAGCGAATCAAGCTGGAAACCAGGCTAATGGAGGTGCACAACACAACAAAGTCCATGATAATCCAGCTGGTAGTGTTCTCGAGATATCTTATTTTGGGACTAAAATGTTGGATTGATGGATCGACATAGTGTAGCAATGTCATTGACATTTTACCTAAATCCTATTGTTTTGTTTTGAGGACATCTGCAATTATATTACGACTACAAACATTATGCGCACACACATGTTGACTTGCAGAGGAACCAAAACCAAAGAAGTTTTTTGCTCATGTTCTCATAAAGGTTGAAATAAATCTTAAATAACACTTTGCATTCCATTCTGCGCTTCTCTCTCTCTCTCTCTCTCTCTCAAGGGTGGTGGAAAAAACGCCAGAGGTCGACACGCTTGGCTGCATGTCGGAGAGATCTTCCAGAACGGAACGATAAGGATTCGAGTTGAAATTATCTACTAATATGACCTTTGAGACAGTCTGAAAGCTCTGTTAACCTGTTGGTCAAATTGTGCCAGAGCACATCTCTGCCATGTGCCCCCCAGAGCACATCTCTGCCCTGTGCCCCCCAGAGCACATCTCTGCCCTGTGCCCCCCAGAGCACATCTCTGCCCTGTACCCCCCAGAACACATCTCTGCCCTGTACCCCCCAGAACACATCTCTGCCATGTGCCCCCCAGAACACATCTCTGCCCTGTGCCCCCCAGAGCACATCTCTGCCCTGTGCCCCCCAGAGCACATCTCTGCCCTGTACCCCCCAGAACACATCTCTGCCATGTACCCCCCAGAGCACATCTCTGCCCTGTACCCCCCAGAACACATCTCTGCCCTGTACCCCCCAGAGCACATCTCTGCCCTGTACCCCCCAGAACACATCTCTGCCCTGTACCCCCCAGAACACATCTCTGCCCTGTACCCCCCAGAACACATCTCTGCCCTGTACCCCCCAGAACACATCTCTGCCCTGTACCCCCCAGAGCACATCTCTGCCCTGTGCCCCCCAGAGCACATCTCTGCCCTGTGCCCCCCAGAGCACATCTCTGCCCTGTGCCCCCCAGAGCACATCTCTGCCCTGTGCCCCCCAGAGCACATCTCTGCCCTGTGCCCCCCAGAGCACATCTCTGCCCTTTGCCCCCAATGCTGTCACGCACTGCCGTCCAACTAATCTGTCTGTCCCCTTTATCTCCAACAGAGGACAAGCTGGGACTTTATTCACTGGTGCCGGTGACTGCATGCAGATTACTTACAGGTTAATTACAGGTCAATTGAGGCTTCCAGCCAATGTTCTATCGTCAAGCTGTCCTTCATTGTATACCTTCATCATGGCAAACATTCTGCTTTGATGACCAGGCGTGTCTGAGCATATTTGTGCGTGTTGATACAGCAGTATCAGCCTTTAATGCTATAGCTCGCAGGTGCGACAAGTGTCTTTTTTTGCCTTGTCAGCTCAGGTTAGAGCCAGTAGTTCAGCACTATAGTATCCACTGAGTGAATGCATGTACATGAGTGTGTGTTTGTGCACAGTGCACACCACATGCGGTGCGTGGTGCATATCCGTCTGTCTGCGTACCCATGGGAAAGACAGTAAGTTGCTGATGTAAGGACACCGGGGAATACTTACCGATATGCCATTTCTATGGCCGATATGGCCGATTTTGATACGCTACAGATTATATCGTGCATCTCTAATGGCGTGTTCACACGGGCAGATGCATAGATACAGTCTACCATTCATTTTCAAAAGGAAGCCAGCAACATGAAGATACAAAGATACATCTGACGTTTGTAGCTGCTGCAAAAACTACAACGCTCTACATTGAAGCTGAGCGGGGGCCCGTTCCACGAAACTTGGATTAGAGATTACGCCGGGATTTAACAGATATCCTGTCTTAATATATCCTGGATCAGCGATTAACCGGTTTCATGGAAACTGGTTAATCTTGCCAGATGAATTTAACTATAGTTAACCTGATGAATAGCGCTTTTCCAAGTGCTCAAAGCACTTTACAATGGTTCATTCATTCATACATTGGGAGGTGAAGCGGCGAACAGTCGACGCCAGCGTCCTCACTTCCCACATTCACCAATGGTGGCAAGCTCACACCAACCAACTCATTGGAGGCAATGTAGGGTTCAGTGTCTTGCCCAAGGACACTTCGACATGTGTACAGGAGGAGCCAGGATTCGAACCGCCGACCCAGTGATCATTGGACAACCTGCTCTACCTCCTGAGCCACAGCCACCCACGGATATGTTGAGGTTTCGTGAAAGTGATGCTACATTAGTTAACATGGAAACTAATGCTTTGGATTTAGCCTGCTCCGGACCAGGCTAACAGCCAGGTTTAACCTAATCCTGATGTCTTTACTGTTTATTCAATTATCATGGGTTTATGTTGCCTTATTTTTATCGGTCTGCATTAAAGGACTAATTTAAGCACTATATAAAATCAAAGAACCAAAATATATAGGCTGCACAACATCATGACAGCTTGTGAGCTTGTAGATCAGCTGCTTTTGGTGAATGTTCCCCAGAATATGTTTGCTGTTGTGCAAGTGCACGGTTAAGAAGAATTATTATATTATATTATATAATTATATTTATTTATTTTTGTAAAAGTGAAAACCACTAAATATTACCATTACTCATAGTTTTACAACATATTACCATTGTAACGTTTCACCCACTATTGAACACCAGTCTGGCCCCTGTCTGGACAACAACCCCCTTCCCCAAAGGTAGCTCCCTCAGAGGAGGGAGTTATGGCCAAATATCACAATGCGACAATATCATTATGCTTACAATATTAAGAATTCTGTTTTAAGTTAATAGTTAAAATGTAAACTATATTTTTGGGGTAGTTAATCATTCAGTCTATCCACTATTGAGAGTATGTTCTCTCTTTTATTACAGCAGCAGTATTTATTCAAGTCCTTGTATCAGTAAGTATTTAATAGATTAGTAAAGATACTGAGATATACAGAAGGGGGCAGTAATGCAACTATTAAGGATGCAAACTGCCATAATACCCCATGAAGAAGAAGGATCAGTAAATCTGTGTTCCACCGAATGGGTCTACAGACAAAAAGCCAGGCTGTCTATTCAGCCAGGCTTTATGATCCTGGCTCGCTAAATCCGTCCAATCTAAGCCTTGCTTGGCTTTAGTGGAACGGAATGAACCAGGCTGTAAAGACCAGGATTTAAAAAGCCAGTTTTTGGCCTAAATCCTGGATTAGTTCATCCAAGTTTCGTGGAACAGGACCCAGGTTGAATTTCCAGATGCAAAGCCAGAAAGCTACATGCTGGATCGTTTTTTTCTCAATCTCCCGTGCCAGCTGCCACGCCTCCGTCGGATGCATGCCTGATGACGTCAACGACCGTGTGAGCAACAGATATACAAAGCGACAAATACGCTGGGATCTTTGCAGATGTCTCGTGTGAACGCAACAAAAGTAAAAGTGATGATGTCAAGAGTGGCAGTGCGATGATGATGTCAGAGTGCATGAAGAGTTTTGCTCTCTGACGGGCGGGCAGGAAGGCAGGCAGACAGGCAGACAGACAGACAGTGTGAAGAAGAGATCTGGAAGTGAAAACTGACAGGGAGAGAAAGGGCGACAGAGTTTGAGACCCTTTGGCACAATTGTCACTGTCCCTAATGGAGCAGTCGGTTCAAATCATTGTGTCCCCTTGTCTCGAAAATAACTCCCAGACATCAGTCCTTGTTTTGCTGCAGCAGTCACCACTCCCTCTATCCAGCTCATGAGTCCTTTTTTGTTCTCTCTCTCTCTCTCTCTCTCTCTCTCTACATGCTGTACATGATACATCATACAACAATAAGTGAATGACAAACAATGAAACAATGGCATAAACAGTCTCTCTCTCTCTCTCTCTCTCTCTCTCTCTCTAATTCACGCCCCCTCACATATTTTCTCTCTGTGTTTGATCAGTATCATCTCAGCATCAGCAGCATCTCAGCAGGAGTATTTAAAGCCTGATCTATACTTTGTCGCATGTCTGTGCTTCTCGCTGAGAATTTCCGATTTCTTGACACGTGACAAGGCAGTGTGACAAAGTATATCGTTGCTGTCAGGCAGCAACCTCTTATCTCCATATTCTAACTGTTTGTGTTTTTTAATGGACATTAACGCCCTACTTGATAACTCTACAGTGTCACACAAAAGCATCAAACGCGGTAAAAGCACAACAAAATAATCAAAAGCATCAAAAGTAGCAGAAAAGTAGCCGATACTTAATCATTGAATTTGAATCCTGAAAAGTGACAGTTCAGTTTTTTTGGACATATGAGGTTTCCACCCGACAGAGTTAATAAATTAGGCTTCAATAGAAGCGAATGTTCCCCATTTTCCTCCTCACCAGTACTACTTGCGCGTCATGTCCCATCTCAAATCTCTTTATGGTTCATTTCGCTTTTTCTCTTGACTTGTATGTAATCTCCATATCACTGATAACGGGGGCTGGTTAACTGTTATCAGCGCTATAGGGCTAATACGACAGTAGCTGACAAATCCTGAAATCCAGAACAAAAGCTAGAGTGACACTGCATTGTCTGAATGTCAGCCAATGAAATAAATACAAACATGCATGCACCTATACGTGGTTGTTTGATGAATAGCAAAAATAGCAGATCTACATGGATGTGCTACTTTTTATGCTTTTGTGTAGTATGAATAAGTAGGGCATTAACTTACGAAAGAACACGTTGCCCCTTCAATTTGACCTACGATGCCATGCCTATAAATATGGAAGCCAGCTTGAAAGTGGCTAAAGGCTTATGAAACTATACCGCAGGTTTGACTTTGCACTCTATCAAACGCAGGGAAGCTGGAAGTACCTTCACTGAAAACGCCGGGGCAACGCTTTTCTGGCTCATCACAACTGCAGCCTCACTCCCAATCTTCCGCCGTAGTCTGAAAACCCACCTCTTCAGACTCCATCATGGCCCGTAGCACTTGCCCTAGCCCCGACGACCTTACAGGCATATGCAAAGGCTCAAAGCATTTTATGTAGCACTAGAATAGCATTTATTTAGACATAGCACTCTAAAGATTGAATTTTTCTTTGAGGTTTAAAATAAACTAAAGTTTAAACAGGGTTAGGACTGTTGTATCACTTCTTACTAGGATATATAATGTATTACTGGTCATCTCCATATTATATATTTTTGTGTGTGCCCCCCATTAACACTCACCACAATATGACTCTCATCACAATACAGCATCACACAAAAGCAGCAAAAGTAGCAGATACACATAAGCTCGAAACGCGCCACGTTTTGAGCTTGTGGATCTGCTATTTTTTTGCCATTTTTTAACCCTGAAAAGTAACAGTTTTGGACATAAGGAGGTTGGTTTCCACCCAACAGAGATGTGCTGCACAGGAGTATATGGAGCAGGTTAAGTTTGAGAAAACAACTGATGAACGGATATAACAGCAGCATCGCCTAGCACTGAGTGACCAATCAATTCTCTTGGATTCTCCTGGAGCTTGGTGGTGAGCCAGATCATGGCGAGAAGCCCCTTTGGCTTTCTTTCCCCGATGATTTCCTTTATACGAGAACTATTATAGACTGTCGTTTGGAGGGAGTGATTTATCTGTGGCAGCTTTTGAGCTGCGCTGAGCTCTGAATTGCTGCAAGCAACCTTTTTGTATAACCATATCATCCTGCAACAGAGAATGATGGACATGTACTTACAATATACTATAAGAAGAAATAAATAATAGCCTGCCCTGGTGGGGAGGCATACTATCATCCGACAGAGCATTGCTCCGAAGGAGCATTATGTTGTCAACATCTAATTAAGTCTAATAAAGGGCTAATATATTGTCTATTAAGTAACCTTTCTTGTGTGACTGTGTATGCTTGCAAAACTCAGCAGCATGCAGCGGGCTATCTTTAAAGAAACGGCTAGTGCAGGAACTATAGCTGTCTCTTTAAAGATAGTGCATATGGTGCCAAGTTCTGCAGCGCCATAAGAAACACATTCATTTCATGAAATACATAAATATAATTATAGTCAGACTAATGATGAGGTGGTGAATATAGATAAGTCTGATGAAGTGCCTGTGTTGCTCAAAATGAACATTAAAGAAAATCATCTAAACGGGAGCTATATGTGTGTGGATCTATACACAGTATCTGCTTTGCACATACCAAAGGTATGGCATCCACTTCGTCTATAAAGCCTGATCCAACCCTATACAACCTCTCCCTCTCAGTCAGATCAGCTAAACGGCCCTTCACCATATTGCCGAATTTCGTGAAGAACGATAGCACAGAACTGCCAAAACTTCTAAAATGGCGGAAACAACGGAAACAAGCCCTTTGCCCTTTGGGCTTGACCCCTAATAACTATACAAATCCTGGGTTGACAATGACATACAGTATCGTTTATGGCTGTTGGTGTTAGAGTCAGTGAAGCCAGCTTGGGGAGCCAAACAGTTATTAGGCTATCAGATGCAGACAGAGACAGAGCAACGGACCGGATCCACTGGCAAGAAAAGAGAATCGCAGCTAACCACACTGCATCGCGACACATTGTGAGCTTGTAGATCCGCTTTGAAACCCATTTGAAACCTGTGAAATTGGACTTTCTGCATAATTCTGCAAATTTACGTTTAGTACTTTTATGTATATTTTGTGATGCCAGTACTTTTGTACTTTTACTCAAATCAATTTGGGAATTCTGGACTTTTACTTCTAGTATTTCTACATTGCAATATTGATACCTTTTACTATGTTGCCTTTACTCCGTAGGATCACTCCTGTGATCTACCTGAATGTGCAATCTACAGGAGACTGGAAGGTAGAAATTGCCATTACACTTCTAATGAAATGTTGGCTGCAGAAGATTTTCTTTTTTCTTTTAGAGCAACCAGACGACTGGGAAAAAGACGACAAAATAGCATGGCATAAACACAAGCAACTGTGGCAGACATGTTTGCCATGCTGAGTTGTTTGTGCACTGAGGTTAGTGTGCAGCGGGCACCGATTAGTTAGAGTTAGACTGTTGTGTATTAGCCCTACAGCTCATAACAGCTTATCAGCCCTAGGACTGATAAGCTGTCAACCCTATAGGAATGATACAATTTTCCACCCGCTCAGTCAGTACTAATCTCTCACACCCAGGGCAAATACATGCTGTGCATTCATAAAATAAGTCGGTGCTGTTGGCCTATTATTTCCATATTTTTTACTTTTTATGTTGTTGTTTTTCCCCATAAATGAATGCCCTATTTCGTAATACTACACTATCACACATACAAATATATAGCTAAAATAGCCAAGCTAATATCTACAAGCTAAGCGACATTTTGACTTTGTAGATCTGCTATTTCTTTGCTATTTTTAGTAACAGCTTTTAGTTTCCACCCGCAAGAGACAAAGTGATACAGTATACATTCAGCTATTAGTGTAGATTTTCGTCTTACACAAACATAATTCCCATTGACAATGAATGGAGAATTTTACGTAATATTGTTTGAGCAAATCAGCTTAGTGTCTATTTTCGTCCTACACAAACATTAAATTCCCATTGACAATGAATGGATAATTTTACGTCAGCAAACAGGCATAGTGTCTATTTTACGTATTGATGATGTACGATGATAAGAGCGCCCCTCACTTCACATGGGTGTGATGTTTAACATATACCCAGCCTTTTTTTGTCATGGGCGAGGGGAGCGATAAACACCACCACCAGATCCAAACAAATAGGATTATTTTGGGGATTTGGGGACCCTCGGGCTCAGAGCCAGGTGTGGTTGGGGGTTCTCAGTAGCATATCTCATATATCTATCCATTATAGGAAGTGACTTGAGTCTTACATTGGACAACACTGGTCCAACCAGCCCCCACAGACCAATCAGAAGCTGTGAGTGATTTTCTCTGATTGGGCACAGACTATAGGAGGCTTTCCAGACTATGAAGCCAGGTAAAAAAAAAACTAAAAACAACAAACAATCACACTCGTGTAAGGTGAGGGGCGCACACTGTATTTACAGTATATCGGCCACATGACGTTGTATGTCGTCATGTAGTGCACTAAAGTTTATAGACTAAAGTGCTCTCAACAAACATTAAAGTGCATGAATGAATGTTATTTATATAGCACCTTTCCAAACATAAAGTTACAAAGTGCTTTACAGACAGGATTAAAAACAACAATCATAAAGAACATCAAGAACATCAGAAATAACAAAGCATAACATCACATCAAAACACATCAAGAAAAATAAATAAATGAATATATATACATACATACACATATCCATATATGCATATCTACATACATAGGTCTACACACATACATATAAAACTGAAATTAGGTAAAGCACTTGACATACACATGTGTTTTTAAAAAGCTGTTTAAAAGTGGGCACTGTGTGTGCTCTAAACAAATATTAAAGTTCATAGACTTGGATGGTGCTCTAAACAAACAAAACTGAAAAAATCCATAGACTTTGCTGCCGTATGACGTAGAGATATATATATATTTTTTTAAAGCAAAAAACCCCCGCAGAATGTAGCAAGCAGGCTGGATCCCAGGCCATGTTCTCAGGGCTGATGGCTCTGGATGACTCTGTGGAGCTCCAGGGCCTGGTCCTTCAGGTCAGGCATGACGTCTTCTAGCAGGCCCGACAGAGAGCTCTGGAGCAGCCGTCTGCTCTCGGGCATCAGGCAGTCCCAGCGGCCGCTCTCCCCGGTCCTCCGCAGCAGGAGCTCCACCACGGACAAGGCTTCGCTCCGCACCGACGCGTAGCTCTTGTTCCCCAGTGGGCACGCGAGAGCGGCGCAGGTCTCCGAGAGGATCTGCGACAGCGGCGTGTTTGAATCTTGACCTTCATGGTGGTGGAGGTCCTTCTGGAGCAACACCAGCCCCTGGAAGTACGCCTTCATGCACCGCAGGATTCCCAGCTGCACCCGCCAACCGCTCCGCCTGACCACGTCGCACATGAGCGTGCACACCTCTGCCTGGAAAGCGGCCTGAGTGTGTGGGTTCCTGGGCCAGCTCTTTGCCAGCGTGTCGAAGGCACAGAGCAGAGCTTCTGTCCGCAGCTCTCTGTCCTTCACATCCTCCTCCTCCTCATCCTCTTCCAGTGACCTGACGCCGCCGCCGCCGCTCTCTGGACACCTCTTCCTGATCAGAGGGATGAGGATCTGGGCCATGTCGCTGAAGCCGTCCTCCTGGCTGCTGTGCAGCACATCGCCGGCACAGCGCAGGGCGGCCATCTTGTACGCCAAGCTCTCCTTCTTGCGACGGCACTCCTTCATCACCGCCGCCAGCACCTCGGAGACGGCGGGCTGACCAGGGCGGGGCTTCTGCAGATCAGAGCGGCACTCGCGCACCACTGAGCCAATGGCTTTCAGCAGCTCCTCCTTGCCCGCCCAGGTGCGTCCGGACAGCCCCTGCATCAGAGCGGTCAGCACCGTGCCAAGGTGCGGCGCCACCAAGGAGCCCGTCTGCTCCTTGGCAACGGTCGCCATGGCAGCGGCACCTTGAGCCTTCGTCTTCCAGGACTGAGACTGCAAGGCCTTCTGTGTAATAGCGATCAACTCCGCCATGTAGAGCCTGATGCCTCCGGAGCTTCCTGGGACATTGTCCTGCCACACCTCTGCCCACAGCGTGGCATCGTGGCACCCTCCCTTCTCCTCTGGGCCTGGGGCCTCCTGGTGCATGCCCAGGAAGGCCAGGGGCAGTGCCACTCCGGCGTGGCTCTTCAGCACATCAGGGCTGTGGCGGCTGATGGCGTGCACAGTCTGCATGCATGATGACCTATACGCTGGGTCCTCTTTCTCCAGGTACCAGGCGCTGAGCTTCAGCAGTAGCTTTTCGACACTGCTGTCCTTGGCCGCCCTGACCACGTGGCCCAGGGCGCAGGCAAATGCTTTCTGGACCACAGGGCTCCGGTCATGCACGCCGTTCAGCAGGGCGTTCATCAGTTTACCCGAGTATGGGGTGAGGTCTCGGGGACACTGCAGCGTGAGCGAAACGATGACACTGGCACAGCCGCCCTTGGTTCCCGGACCTACTCCGCTCTTCAGCAGCTCACAGAGCCTGGGGACTAGCTCTCCCAGAACAGAGACGTCCAGATGCTGCAGACACATGTTGATGGTCTCCATCATGGGGGAGGACTTGGCAGCGGTTAGCCTGGCCGCGTCCAAGGCGCTCCGCTCTTGCTCCGTAGCTCGGACGCTGAGGTAGTTCAGGAGTTGGGGCTCCAGGGTGCTGAGGGCCTCCAACAGGGCTGGGATCAGCCGAGGGGTGTGGGGTTTCAGCATGGCACCAGCCGTCTTACTGACCTTCACCAGGGTCTGCAGGCTGAGCGAGCGAACCTCAGAAACGTTGCTAATGATGCCTTTGTCCAGCAGGGGGGGTAAGATGATGGCCACAGTCCTCTGGGCTGCAGCACTCGTGGACTCACACATGCGAGTGCACACCTTACTGAGTGTCTTCAGAGCCACGTCCGCAGCCTTCCTCACCGACTCCTTGATGTCGTCCAGGACTCTGAACAGCGTCTCCCACATCTCCGCCAGGTGCTCTGTGATTTCGTCGGCCTGGCGGCCGCGGATCAGATCGTTTAGGGCCATGCAGCTGGACTCCCGAACCCTCCAGGTGTTACTGGTCAGGTTAGAGATGACATGCTGCAGGATATCCTTCAGGTACTTGTCCACCAGGGTCTTTTCCTTGACCAGCGCGTCCCAGATGCTGCTCATGGCCTGGCGGATGCCCAGGTTTGGGTCAAACTGGTAGCAGTAGAGGCGGGGCACCAGCTGGGGGAGGTAGGGAGTGAGGTGTTCACTGGCTTTCGCGGCGATGATGTGGAACCCGAACGCCGCTCCCTTGCGGGAATTCCACATGGCGTGGTGATTGGCCAAGTTCATGAACTTGTAGATCAGATCCGGTTGGTTGAGGTCGCTGGCCAATGAGCAAAGCTCCTTATACGTGGACAAGCCGTGTCCGTCCGGTGCTTTCCCCAAAGCTTCCCCTTGGAACACCTCTGTGTCGTCTGACACCGCGTGCTTCACTCTCCTGCCAGTCATGAGTGTTTCCACCAGCGCCGACACCAACTCCTGCTGGTCACCTTCTCCTCCCATCTCGTAGACCAGGCCCAGGCCTTTAGACGCCACATCCTGACTCAGATCATCAGGGTCCGACAGGGCGGAGATGAACGCCACCTGGATCTGCTTCAGGTTGGACCGGATCTGCTCGTGATGGCCGAGTTTCTTGACCAGAGAGAGCAACCAGATGCATGCTGCTTGTCGGACATGCGGGTTCTGACTGGATATGTATTTGGTCAGAATGGATCCGAGGACCCACGGCACCACATCGTTGTTCTTAACGTGTGACATGAGTGGTGGGCTGTAGTCATCCTCAGTGCACGTCCATGGGTCCCTGCCGGCTCCAGAGCTGCTTCCTAAGGCAGCATTGGTGATGGCCTCTCCTACTGTGAACTGCAGCTCAACCTGCTTCGCCTCCACAGAGTCCATGAGACCCTGCAGTATCCTCTTCTGATGGGGAAAGTCCACATCTCCCACCGCGAGGTACCCCAGGGTATGGATGGATCGCTCCTTCATCTTGTTGCTCTCCTTTCCGGAAGGGATGCGAGCCAGGAGGTTGTCTACCATGGACAGTTTGGTGAAGCCCTCACCCTCAGAGGGCACTAGTAGGGGCCCGTTGCGTCCAATTTCCCCCAGTGCTGTACATGCTGCCACAGCCAGAAGTGCACTACCGCTGTCAAGGAAGGAACCGATTGTCCTGGTGGCCGTGATGACAGCCTCCTCCTCCTGGGGTTTGGTGTTCATTTGCTGATCCACAGCATTCTTCTTCCTCATGTACCTGCCCACCATGTGGCCCAGAGCCACAATGGCCCCATGCTGAGTCTCAGGACTATGGCTGTCTTTAGTGATCATGACCAGGTTGTACACGGCGGTCTTCAGCTCGTTCCCAGACATGGTGGAAACGACCACAGCGTACAGTTGGGCTGCCAACTCCCTCATGTCGTCCTTGTTTGTTTTCATCAGACTTTTAATCCAGTCAATGTTGTCAAAAAAACGCGGAGCCAGTTTCTCTGGGCAGACGGACACCATCTCTAGAAGACAGTACATGACGGGGACTCCTCTGACGGCCGACAGGAGCTGCTGGAGCAGGTCAGTGTAGACGTGTACCGGGTTGGACCGGGAGGGCTGGGGGTCAGAGTTCAGCAGTGTGTGGACGTAGCGGCCGATGGCAGGTGCGTCATCCTGCATGTCTACCACCAGCTGGCTCTTGGACGTGGATGTGGCCCCGCCCCCGGAACTGTACGCCAGACACGTCCTCAGGTACAGCATGATCTCTCTGAATGCAGAGGGGTCGAAGGGCACAGTGGAGGTTCCAACAACGTACTCGCCTGGCGTTTTCATACTCTGAGCGGCTTTCTCCTGGACATAGACCACCATTTCAGTGAAGGAAGGCAGAGGTTTTGAGCCCTCCTTCATGCTCTTACTGTTAAAGGCCCTCAGCACCCTCTGGGCCTCCCCGCACACCTCTTCTCTTGGGTCTCCTGCAGCCAATAGCAGCAGGTATCTGGAGGCCACGTGATCAGGTGCAAACACAGTGCTAGCAAACTTGATGGCCACCTGACGCACCTGCACCTCGGGCCTTCCGATGTACGCAGCAACCAGCGCCTCCATCAGAGTGAGCGCCGCCCCCTGCAGGTTGGTGTATGCTCCTGCCATCATGGACAGAGCCTCCTGAATGGCCAGACGGATGTCTGTCTCCCCTGTCCGGCACATGGACTCGAACAACTGCTGGACTAATGCAATGTCATTGGTGAACAGCTGTGGCATGCGGCTGGACAGCTTCCCGACAGCAGAGTATGCGATGCCCAGCGACTTGGGGTCCTCCTTGTATTCGTTAATGAGCTTGGTGAGACCGTTGAGCAGCATCAGGCCCAGCGGTTGGTTGGTGTCGGGACAGAAGGCGCAGATGTGGTGCACAAACTGAAGACTGAGGGCCAGCAGTCTGTTGTTGGCGTCGGCTCCAAACAGGCCACCGTACACAACCTGGATGTTGGCGGGGAAGCTTTCCGCCGCCAGCCGGGACCGTAGGAGATGCGTCAGGATCTTGACTTTGACCCTGGTGCTCACCGGCCGGCGTTTCAGCTCCGGCTTGACGGCGGCCGCCCCCTTGGTCCTGAGAGGAACGTCTCCCAGGTAGACCTTGTACATCCCGCTGACGACGGAAGGATCGTTCCAGTCGACCGCGCTCTGTCTGCTCCTCAGCGCAAGATCTGCGGCGGAGGCCACGCCGTGTCGCGAGTCCATGGAGGCGACCACTAAATGCACCACGGCGTCGACCTCCGGAACCTGCCCGGCCTCCATGAACCTCACTATGCCCAGCTTGCACTGTTCCAGCTGCTGGTCGCTCCACTGGGCCTCTCCAGCCACCCTGCTGGCAGCATAGACACTCATCCCTGGGGGAGGCTGGGGGAGACCGTCGCCTGCTGCCTCCACCGTACCGCCTCCAACCATACCTCCCTCACGGGGACAGGAGGAGGAGGAGGGAGGCTGATACCCATAGGGCATCAGGAGGACGTCCAGCATGAACTCCAGCAGTAGTCGCGCCGTTGCGGGTCTCTCTGTCAGCGTGAAGGGGGCGGCGTTCCGGGAGGGGTCAGGGGGGTACTGCACGTGGTGCAGCGCAGGGATCAGCAGGTGCATCAGAATGTCCTGCTGTGGCCGAGGCTTGCCCTCCAGGGCGGCGAGCAGGGCAGGGGCCAGTTCACACTGTCTGCCCACCTCCAGACGAGGGTAACCCATCCGCACGTAGATGATGGTGAAGTGCGTAAGGGCCTGGGGGACCGCAGGGTCCCGGTACTGCAGCAGCAGCGCTTCCACCGGGAGCTGGACCTTGGGTCGGCTCCTGAGCCTCCTGTTCAGGTGGCCCAGCAGCTCCAAGGCTTTGTTCTGCACTCCGTCCTGAGCGCTGCAGAGTGTCAGGAGAACGGCGGGCAGGAACCTGGAGATGACGTCCTGAAGCTGCTCGTCACTCTCCGCGTAAGCCAGGCGAAGGAGCACGCCTTCCAACTCATCACGTTCATCCGGGGTGGACATCTTCTTAGGAAGTCGTGAGCGCCGGCTGTGCTTACGAGGGAACAGAGTGGCCGTTGGCAATGTTTATGCTTTTTGCCCATTCACCTGGCAAAGCCATATATGGTCGTTGATGATGCAGCCCTCATGTGATTGGCCGAAAGGTGTGACCTACAGTATGCCACACCTTGGTGGACAGGCTGGGCACTTAATTAAAGGACATCATTAAATGTAATATTTACATACTTTTGGGAGTGCCCTTGGGGGTGTACATTCTGCCAAAGACTCGTAGACCAGGCCCAGGCCTTTAGACGCCACACCCTGACTCAGCTCATCAAAGACTCGTAGACCAGGCCCAGGCCTTTAGACGCCACACCCTGACTCAGCTCATCAGGGTCTGACAGGGCGGAGATGAACACTGCCTGGATCTGCCAGTCCAATATACAATCAACTGTTTGACTGTTTGGGCTTCTCAAACTTTGTTATGCCACAACCTCATTTTATGGTGGAAACTTTATTTATAGTGCAATTTCAATGCGGAAACAAAGAATATCTTAAAAAAACATATTTGACACATGCGTCCACATGCAGGGAATGCGGCGTCGAGTCGGTCGGATCTCCGGTTGTCCAGAACCAGCACAAAAGCCTCTGCCCGGGATCTGGACCTGATCACCCCTATATCTCCATATATGGAGCTGGCCTGTTCTGACATCACAACACTTCATATTTGGGCATGCCCGACACAGAACTCCATAAAGGGACACAGAGAGACAGATACATAAATCTCCATATGGGCATAAAAGGGACACAGACAGGTGGTGGTGCATGGTGGAACGGGTATAGTCACATTCCGTGCATGGAATGCAATGATTTGATTGGCTGAGCACGGAATATGACGGTGTTTGGTGATGTATAAGAGCGCCACTCACTTCACTCAAGTGTGCCTCCTTATATTCAGCTATTAGTGTAGATTTCCTATATGTGAGGGCACCAAGGCCCTCTAGTAAAGCACATCAGTGGTCAACCAAAGTGCTGAGTTAGTTGGAATAAATACCCGGTGGGAAGTGGACTAAGAAAGGGGAGTAGCCACACCAAGTTCCTGTCTCTACACAGAAAAGGAGGCGTAGGCCGTATTGTGAGGTCCCTTTTCGTTCAGTTCCGTTCCCACGGAAGTGGGACTACACAATTTTTTCTCCATAAAAGAGATTTATAGGTAGAAAGTCCAAATAAAAAAGTTCTACTCGTGCCCTCCTGCAGTTTTTTTATAATCCGTGATCGAAGACGGGACTATTTCTTACAAGGCGTAATAATATGTGCAAGGGGAGTGGTGTGGTTTTGGTCACGTGGACCAATCGCGTAGCCGCTTTATTCCCTTGAGTATGCGCGTGACGTCATCGTATGCGGAATAACTTTTTGTTGTCCATAGCAACCTAGCAACTCACTGTTGCGACGCTGTTTTCATTCACTCTAAACTGGGAAAATGGGAAAGAGCCGTTGTGCGATTGACTGTACAAACAGATTAAAAAAGAACTCGGAGCTATCCTTTTACAGACTGCCGAAATGTAAAGAAAAAAGTAGTAAATGGATCGCTGCACTTCGCCGATGTAGTCCTGTTTCAGGGCTACTGGAATCCATGGATTTGCGGGTGCCACTTTCACTTTGTGTCAGGTATGTTGCTTTTTTTGTAAAACCATACGTTCAATGTAAAAGGGCCTTTTCACACAATGTCCCGTTTTAAACGAACCTAACGGAGTTCTCTTCTTGTGGACCAAGAAGTGGATTAACATAGTCCGTTCCCCTGAAAGAGATCTGGTCAGGAGTAATTACTCATCAACATGTTACGTGAGTCCGTGGAAAGACTTGATGTTAATGTTCTTATTGATCAACACACCCTGCAGTTACTGAATGTTAAGTCTCCATGGTTTTCCTCAGAATATCGTATGACACTGATTTATATGACACATTAAGAGTCCACTGATAACCACTACAGTGGTTTAATATCAAACTTATTTTTGTTTGTTTTTTTCAAGGACCCACATAACTTTTGATTGTTATTGCACAAATGGACTTACTCTGAGAGTGTACGAATGGAACCAAATGGACCCATAGTGTCAGAGTTACAGACCTGCATGTGTCCATTTGTACACTCAGGCTGTAAGGGTCCATTTGGTTCCATCTCTCAGAGTTACAGACCTGTAAGGTCCATTTGGTTCCACTCTCACAGACCTGTAGGCTTAAGGCCTAAGAAGGGTCCATTTGGGGTCCAATGGGGTCCATTGGTTCCATTTGTACACTCAGTTACAGACATGCAGGCTAATCCTCTCTCACTCTAATGCCAGACTGGCATTAGAGTGAGACACTGGCATTGCCAGTGTGTGCCAGTGGTCACCCTTGGCACCCGTGGTTAAAGCTGCCTACCCCTGCTCTATACCAACAATGTTGTGAGCTTGTAGATCTGCTATTTTCTGCAAATGTTCCCTCCAGAATAGGGATGCTATTGTTCCAGTGGTTAATGTAAAAAAATAATCTCACAATGATTTGGCAGCCCCGTCCCGGATGAGTTTGTTTTGAGGCTGATGTCTGAAACAGGACATATGTGAAAACACCCCATATATGTAAACAAATTAATATCATATTTCTAGTAAATGTTTTTGTTGTTTTTGTTATTTAAGGGAAAAAGAGTGATGATCCTCTACATCCTGACTACGTGCCAAGGTTATTTGGTTTCACCTCCATCACTGATCGAAGTACAGCAGAGGTACAGACTGTTGTTGAAGTCCCAGGCATTGGGGTCCAGACAGAGGAAACACAAAATGACATTGCCTCATTACATGAACAGATTAAATCTTTAAATGCTGAATGTCAATCACTTAGGGATAAAGTCAACAAATTAGAAAGTGAGTTGAAACATCGTACTCTTGATCCTTCAGAATTTGATGACAGCAAAATGAAATTCTTCACAGGACTACCAAATGTAGAGACTTTCATGTTGTTGTTCAATTTTGTGTCACCAAGTTTACCACCTCCTGCAAAACAGTCACTTAGTGATACTCAGAGACTTCTGCTTACAGCCTTACACTGATGAAGCTGCGCCTCAATCTGTCTGAGGAACTTTTAGGTTACCTCTTTGGCATTCACCAGTCAACTGTATCTAGAATTTTTCACATTTGGGTAGATGTGATGGCCATCAGGATTCATCCCCTGATATTGAATATTAATATTTATACATTTGTGCTTGTCTTTTTCTATATTTTCATTTTGCAGGCAGGATAAACTGAAAAGGCGGTTGGCCCGTGATTTCCCCGAGCTGGTGTTTCACAGCCCTGCAACGCGCAACATCCCCGAACTGGTTTTTGTTGAAACATTATCAGCAGATACACTGTTAGACAGGCTACCTCATCCATCAGACATGACAACAACTGAGTCAACCGAGGTAAGCCAAGCAGGTTCATCTTGGCAGCAGTTTTAACCTTGACCAGTCAACTTTCAATGCGGGAAATAAGTATTAAACACATCAACTTTTTTTCATTCACTTCATTTCCAATGATGCTATTCACATGATTTATTTACCAGACATTGGTATTAACTCAGGAAATCCACATATGTAAAGAAATTACAAAAATAAAGTCCATACATATTTTTATGTGGTATAAAGTGCAATAGCATGGGAAATAAGTATTGAACACACCAAGAAAAAACAGTATACTTAGTGATTTCATATGGTGCCTTGCCATTCCTTTCCTATGTAATTTGTATGTCTACCTCCTATCTGTGCAAACCAACATCAGCTAGGCTAGTGCAAATTGATTGGCTATAAAAAACAGCTGTTTTGTTATCAAGCAGTCACACAAGAAACATCTCATGATGGGTAAAAGCAAAGAGCTCTCTCAAGACATTCGCAACCTGATTGTTGCTCAGCATCAGAATGGAACTGGTTACAGACGTATTTCAAAACATCTGAATGTTCCAGTAAGCACTGTTGGGGCCATTATCCGCAAGTGGAAGAAGCATCACTTCACCATCAACAGGCCGCGTACAGGTGCTCCTCGCAAGATTTCTCACCAGGGAGTGAGAAGGATGGTCAGAAGAGTACTCAAAGAGCCAAGGACCACTAGGAAAGGTCTCCAGAAAGACTTGGAGGCAGCAGGTACAAGTGTTACAGAGAAAACAATAGGCAATGCACTCCACCGCCATGGCCTCTATGGACACTCAGCACCCCATTTCTCAGGAAAAGGCATGTCGAAGCTCGTTTAAAGTTTGCTAAACAGCATTTGGACAAGCCTACTGAATACTGGGAGAATGTTGTCTGGTCAGACGAGACCAAAATTGAACTTTTTGGCTGTCATACTACATACCATGTTTGGAGGAGAAATGACACTGCGCACCACCTGAATAACACTATACCAACAGTGAAGTTTGGAGGTGGAAACATCATGGCATGGGGTTGTTTCTCATCTCGAGGTACTGGCAGACTTCATTTAATTGAAGGAACAATGAATGGAGCCATGTATCGGGAAATTCTTGAGATGAATCTCCTGCCATCCACCAGGATGATGAAGATGAGACGTGGCTGGACCTTCCAGCAGGACAACGATCCAAAGCACAAAGCAAAGGAGACTCTCAAATGGTTTCAGAGGAAGAAAATCAAGGTGTTAGAATGGCCCAGTCAGTCACCTGACTTAAACCCCATTGAAAATTTGTGGAAAGAACTAAAGAAAAGGGTTCAACAGAGATATACAGTGCTTGTGTCATTTACTGTCATTTACGTCGTCTGCCTGGGTATTAAAATCTCCACAGCGCTGCTCAGCTCCGCCTCCGCAGCGAGCCGGCCACACTGTCTTAAAAAGAGAGAGGCGAGTGGAGACGTTCAGAGTTTTGCCATGTCCGCTTAATTATAAGCGACTTTGGCCTTGTTTTATATAATAGGCTACTAAGCCTAGTCAGGCTTCTTTTGGGCTTGTTTTCATAGACATGGTTGCTTGGTTCTCTTCCAAAACCTGGCAACACTGCCAGTGGGATGGTCGGTTTGTTTGTTGTGCTCTCACAATCACTTTAGTATAGTTAATGCAGAGATAAACAAACCAAATATGCCGAAATGAAAAACTACATTTAATGAGCAATGGAGCAAGGAACTCGACATCATAAAGAAAGGGAGGCTAAAGCACTGTGAACATATAGGCTACTGGCATCATTCTATGTCCCACACCGATGACCATAAAACTGTATAAAAAAACCCACAAGAAAGAGATTAAACATAAAACATATCTAAACATGAAATAAAATAAATTGATTATAAAATGAATGGCCTTTGTGGTACCCTATAATTTAAAAAGGTTAATTTAATTAGCAAATATATGTTCTCTGTGGACATAATGCTGGAGATGATGGTGGTGAAAATCAGGTGCAATAGTAGTAGTAATAATATTAATATCTGGGGGGGGGGGGAGATCTGGGAGGGGGGGGGGGGGGGGGGGGTCAGGGGAGCGAGCCCCGCAAAAGTGTCCTCCTTTCTGAGGTCTTGCAGGTGGCCACCCTGGTTACTACATACAAGATGCGTCTTGAAGCCGTCATTACAAACAAAGACTTCTCCACTAAGTATTAAATGAATTTCAGTTAGCGTGTTCAATACATTTTTCCTGTGTTATTGCACTTAATTCCACATAATTATTATTTATGGACTTGAATGTTGTGATTTATTTTCATGTGTGGATTACTTGAGTTAATACCAATGTCTGGTAGAAATGTCCTATCAATTGCATCTTTGGAAATACACATACTGAGAAAAACGTTGACGTGTCCAATACTTATTTCCCCCATTGTATGTGTGCCACCTGTATGGCCAATCATCTGCCAAAAACGTGAATGATGCAAGGTACAAATCATTCTGTACGGCATCATCAGCTTTGCCAGAACTGTCCATTCCCCCAACAAGTGATGCTCTCCACCAACATTGCAAAAGGGCAAACTACCAAGCAGCAGTGATGAGACGTTCTCTGACTAGTAGGATGTGTGCTCCTTCACCCATTGGCAGTGGATGGGGCATGGAGGATGGGGAGTTAACAGTAACATGGATGACTAGAAATCCTGCCCCTGATAGTGTGTTGCAGGTAGTCCACTGTAATTGTAAAAAAAAAAAAAGCAAATGTGAGACTGAAAGATGTTCATGTATGTCTGCAAAACTGTCTTGCACTGATTTATGTCACTTCCAGGACTGTGAAAATGTGTCAAAGGAAACAGAAGAAAGAGGTACATGGGATGATGACTCTGATGAAAGTGATAGGGATGAGTAACCCAACATGTTACCATGTAGGCCTACTACTTGTTTTGTTCAAGAATTATTAAGATGTTAAAGAATTGCCACACTGCCTACATCCATTTAAATGCAATGCATAAATGCAAACAGCACAGACTACTTACACAGCCAACAGAAGGTTTTATTGTGATGCATTTGTATGCTGTATTTTCATATATTTCCTTGGCAGGGGGGGGGGGGGTGGATGTACAAATGACAGATGCTATGACACACTTCCGGTACTTGTAAATAAATAAATGTTTCATACAATTATGTTGTAATCATTCTGACCTCTAGTACTTTAATTTTTAGTCTTGTGCATTTTTTGCATTATTCCAATTTAGGGGGCGTGGTAACATTTGGATAGATTTTCTGCCATTTTGGTCCAAGGTGCCCTGATTTTCTTTTCTACCTTTCATTACACAGTAGGTTGAGACATTTTCTATGTATGAAACATAAGCTTTTGGCACAATTTACTGTGTAGGTTTCATTGTACTGTGTGGAAAACACTTAAGTTGAAGCATATTATTTAACAAATATGCTACATTTCATGATCTAAATTCACATATGAGTAAACTAAAGGCACCAATACTTGTTTCAGATGTTAAGTATATGCATTTGACATTTGAGAAAGATTTTGTGTTGCCAAAAACACATTTTACAAGCAAAAACAGCAGCACAAGATTTTCGTTTTTTGGTTATACACTGTTTATATTTCTGGCTTGTGACAAAATACTGCAGGATATTATGAGTAGAACTTTTAACCCAAAGTCCAGAAGGGTATTATCTATGAAAAAATGCATTGAATGAGTAGTTCCCATGACATGGGAACGAAACTCATTTTCTAAGCACTTTTTCATGGGTCTCAACACGGCCTAGCGGGTAAAATATATATAATGCACACACGCATGTACGTGCCTGTTTGTGTGAGTTTGTGTGCGTACGTGCGTGTGTGTGTGTGTGTGTGTGTGTGTCACAGTGTGTGTGTGTGTTCAGAGATATAAAGGGTACTGTAAGAGTGCTCACAGTGGGAGAGTTTCTTCCGAGTCACTCAAACTAATCTGATCTGAAGGAGCGGCTCCTGAGACCGCGCAGAGCATGGATAGGCTACATATTGTCTCTGTCGGGTGGAAACCTCATATGTCCAATAACACTCTTACTTCTGCAGGATTCAAATTGAAAAGCATCTCAAAGTAGAAGATCTACAAGCTCAAAATGTGTTGCTTCACGCCATGTTTTGAGCTTCTGGATCTGCTACTTTCGATGCTTTTGATTTGTATGAATCTGTAGTGTACGTTAATTTACGAAAAAAATAACAAAGTTAGAAATTAGAATGTGGGGATAAATGACATCTTCCCGATAGCAATATAGTGTGTGTGTGTGTGTGTGTGTGTGTGTGTGTGTGTGTGTGTGTGTGTGTGTGTGTGTGTTTAAGATCGTGCTCATTCATACTGTGGTATGTTTGTGTGTGCGTTTGTTGTGAATTCCCAGACTGAGGATCTTCTGGAGAAGACACACGCGTGCGCATGCACGCACACACACACACACACACACACACACACACACACACACACACACACACACACACACACACACACACACACACACACACACACACACACACACACACACACACACACACACACACACACACACACACACACACACACACACACACACACACACACACACACACACACACAGAGTGGCAGCAGCAGAATGATGCTTGATGAACTCATACACCTCATCAAGTATTTAATGCAAACTATGTTTTGTGCATGACTGCTTGCATGCTTATATATTCTGTGTGTGTGTGTGTGTGTGTGTGTGTGTGTGTGTGTGTGTGTACGCACACTCGCGCAGTGTGCAACCAAGAGAAAGCAGTTCTGTCTACCCAATAGTGCTGTAATCAAGAGTTGTTCATTAAGCATTACATACAACCGCATACATGTACAGTTTGTACACTTTTACTCTTATCTCTCTGTCTCCCTCACATGCACGCACCACAGATGAGGCCCTCCAGAGTACAGCTGGCCCTGCCTCTCTTTCTGTTGGCGTTGTGGGCGGAGCCTTGGTGGCTCCTCACGGCACTGTGGGTATAATAATAATAATAATAGCTCACATTTATATAGCGCTTTTCTAAATACCCAAAGCGCTTTACATAAAAACAGGACTTTATTCAAGAAAAAAACAAGACAACAAAGCAAGTACAAAATCAGTGCAAGGTTAAAAAGATAAAAGGATAAACAAGGGAGGGGGGTGGGTTTTGAGTGAGGTTTTGAAGGAGAGGAGGGAGGGGGGCAACTCTGAGATGGTTGGGGAGTTCATTCCAGAGGTTGGGGGCAGAGACATAGAAGGCCCTGTCCCCCCAGGTGCGATACTTGGCCTTGCGGACCTTCAGGAGGTTGGCTTCACTGGACCCGAGGGGACGGAGGGGACATATATAGGGTTCGAGAAGATCGGAGAGGTAGGGGGTAGCCAGGTTATTGAGAGCTTTCTAGGTGGTGAGAAGAACTTTGTAGTGAATTCTTTGTTTGACGGGGGAGCCAGTGTAGGTCATGGAGGACAGGTGTAATGTGGTTTCTGGAACTTGTACTGGTGAGCAGACGGGCAGCTGAGTTTTGCACGTGTCGGAGTTTGTTGAGGACTTTAGAGGTGGTGCCGTTGAGGATACTGTTGCAGTAGCCTTATATTGGTACCAGGCTTTCATTTTCGTCGGCGCAAAAAATGAAAGCCTGGAGGAACGCATTGGCCGCTCTGGTCTAGAAGTGGGAGTCAACCCTTCCGGGTGGGCGTCTTTGGTACACACAAACACAAAGCTGGGCATAGCTATAGCACCTTCTGTATACATTTCGTGTATGTCTGTGCTTACAAAATCTAGACACAATCAAGCACTGATTGAAGTGGAGTAGTCCCAGCAAACATGATAGTTTAGGGTGATCGATTGGCATCTGCAGACTAATCGGAAAGTCATTCCATGACGCTATTTAGTCAAACACATTTCATTATGCACTATACGGCTAATGGCAGCAAATCTGTCTGCTCAAGTGTTGTAGAGAGAAATGTAAAAGTTTGTTGTGCCATTAAATAAACATATCTCTTTTTCTTGTACATGGTTGAATATATAGGCAAAATGTGTGTTTAAATACACTAGACCTAGACTACTAGACATTACGCCTCACGGGGAGCAAATTACAAAGTGCAGCATGTACGTTTTAAATTAAATTGAGGCCAATTTCAATGGCGACGCCACCATGACTGACTGGAGTCTGTGTAATAGAGGATGAAAAAGAGCAAATTAGGGCGCGAGTCGCCACATTGGCTCCGGTTGGCAATGCAGCTTTATGATATATCCACTTGATCCAATCAGTGGATGTTGGACGTACGCCTCGCGGTTTCCGCTCCCTGCCACGTCTCATCATTTCCCTGTGAAGTTATAGGAAATAAATGTCTGTCGCTAATATACCCAAGGCCCCTGGGGCGATAAGCCAAGGATATATTAACCACTCTGCTCTTCTTGTCATGTCAGTCTCTCCCGGTCTCGGGGCACCAATTAACAACCCATCTGGTAACAGCCAGTCACCTGACATGACAGTCTCATTAAACAAATCCACAAAACAACAACAAAAGGAACACAGTCTAGCTGAGCCAACCTGCATGGGGGGGGGGGGGGGGGGGGGAATCTACATATCCCTGATGACTCTATGCTGTCACACATGTGTAGGCTAAACCACACGCAATTAGTCAGACGCGGTAAAACATACATGTTACATACATGCACACGACGAAAACCTGTCATGGATGGTGGTGCGACGCATGGCTGCTACTGGGGAAGGAAGACGATGCGATGCCCACCGTGGAGCCACCTCCCCGGGGAGAAGGACTGAGTGCCTCTCAGCCGCTCTCTCTGTCGCTCCACGTTGCCCGCTCCCACAGAGAGAAGTCTCATCACTAATACACGAGACAAAATAAAACAAATAGGCCTACAACAAAACGCTCAGCACACTCGGAGCCGCTAACAGCCACACACACACACACACACACACACACACACACACACACACACACACACAGAGCGAGCGACAGAGAGAGAGACTTTGTCCAACTCGATGTTCCTGTCTTCCAGCATCCTTCACCTCGCACCGCTCAGGTGTAAAACACTATCCAATAACAGAATATATCTATATCCAGTAAACCCCAACATCTTTAGTGCATGTGCTATTTTGAATCTTCTACGACCGTGCGCGCGCGTGTGTGTATATGTGCGTGCCAAATGACTTCATCATTAACATTAGTGTCGCTATTAGCCGGGTTATTAAAGTTAAATTCACTCTAAATGTGTTCTGCATGCTGCTATTTCTGAACCTGATAATAGGCCTAACCCTTATTAGCATACAGCCATTAGCATGAGCTGAGCCTAGGCAAAACAATGTGTGTGAGTGTGTGCATGTGTTCTTGTGTGTGTTGCCAACTTGCCATGTGCTCATGTAACGTGTAGATATCTTTGTACGTCATAGATGAAACGGCTAATCGGTGCACCTACCCTAACCTTGTTAAGTTCACAACATTCAAAATACACGTTTGTATGCTTGCATACGTGCGCGAGTGTGCATGCACGCATGCGTGCACGAACGTGCTGTACAGTACACCGTGCAAACTACATCCTTGTCTGAGATTTACAGCCAGGTGGCTGCTGTGTGGATGTGGAAGACTGGCAGGTCCCTTTGTTGTAGAATATGAAATGATTTGCCCAGGCTTCGAACCATCAATCATACATCAGCTGTCAGCAGCTCCCTGGGAAAGTACAGGAGCAGCACTCTTTGAGTGTTTAGGGGGGGGGGGGGGGGGGGGGGGTTATTCTTATTTCCAGAACTTTCAAGAACCAAACCTTTCCAGTGTGAGTGCCGAGAGTGAGTGTAGGGTTTTTGGCTGTGCGGGCAGGGCAGTGAAATCGTAACAAATGAAAAAGCATCAAAGGTATAGTATAGCATATCAACACGCGTTTTGAGCTTGTAGATCTGCGACTTTTAGTGCTTTTGTGTGACGCTGTAGTGCAGTATATGATCAAGTAGGGCGTTAATTTACGGAAAAAAAAACGAGGAACGAGATACAGTACTTAATCATGCATGCATACTAATAATCGCTGATCTACAAGTCGCACGACATGTCTGCCATTTGTCTTGGGAGTATTTAGATCTTTTTTCACCCGTTTTTATGACATGCGCCCCACAGTAGGGTCCACGAAATATGTCAGCTTTTTCTCCTGTCTGTGATGTTGATGATTCACTCGCAGGGCAGGGTGTGCTTATGTCAACTTGTGTCAACCTCCCCCTTAAATCCCTGGGCTCTGCTCTACATCCATGCAAACAGGGGATTAGTGGAAGAAGCCCTTCCTTCCGGATAGAGGACTTTGAAGGTGACACAAGCATGTACTGCGTTGCTTATTATAAGCGACTTTGGGATTGGGTTTTTTTTCTGTAAATTGGCTTGTAAATATTGGTAGTTGTGAGTTGTGTTTTCTTTTGTAGCGCAGGCCTAATTGCATATTTGGGCTTGCTGTCTAATGTTGTTTAAACCAGTGGTTCTCAAACATTTTCATGTCAAGGAACCCCGTGAGTTGTATGAATTTGTCTGCGATCTGAAAATATGTTGTGCCAGGGATTGTACCAGATTTGTACAATTATATTCCACATTTCTTCCCAAGATTATAACAGATCTACAAGCTATAAAGGTTTAAAGTGCTCATGTGACTTATAGTCGCTTCTTTTCGGGCTTGTTTTCATAGACCGGGCAGCTTATTTCTCACATCTGGCAACACTTGTGTTGGTACTATAGCGAGCAGTTTACCGAGGCTGTATGCCATTATGACAGGAGGCGACATCACATCTTTTCTCCCATTCACCCCATCATCACAGTAAGCCCTGTCTAGAGTACACAACGGTGACATGTGGAGTCACCCCAAGCCCACCTCAGCTTTTATTAACTCCACCGCAAAGCAGCAAGCTGCTGTTTGAGACCTTCTCTAAAATGCATTGAAAACTTGATTTTGTCCCTCTCTCTCGGCAGATCTGGACAGCTTGTTTTGTTAACGCCATAGGCTAACCTTAGGCTTGGCTTTGCCAGATTACATATTTTGTGTGTGTAAACACTGTATATGCCGCTTCACTATAAACATATAACCTGGAATGACTCCATGAGGTGCCTTTAGTTTAAATCCTGTACAGATTTAAACAAAGGTGAAAAAAACAAACATGCAGTAGGCTACTGAAGTAAGCCGATCACAGAACGAGTCAGCTGGTGCTGAAAGCAGCTGTATCAAACTGTATAGTTAATGCTCACTAATCTATAGTACTGAGTACTGAGTATTTACTATTTACATATAGACACAACGTTCAAATTAACATAGTGTAGGTTTTGATAAGCAACGGTGTGAACTTACTGAACTAAAGTAACATAATTACATTTACTGAAGTACTGTACAATTTTGAGTTATCTTTTTTTACTTTAATGGAGTATTTCCAATTGTGTCAGTGTCAGTGTGGATGTGTGGTTAATATGGTGAAGGTGTGTTGTAGTGTGCAAATCAAACAGTAAAGGGGAACAAACAGAAGGGTGCTGTCATCTGGAGAGGGACCCAGATAATGGCTGGCAAGCCCTCTTTTATAGAGGTTCCAGGAGCACTGGCCAGGTGCTCCTAATGCACCTAATGAGGAGTCTCAAGTTGGCCGACGCCCACATGATCTGTGGGAGAAACACACACAGGGCAGTACACCATATACACAGCATAGGCCCTGCAGGCTGCAGGCCAAGGGGCCGTGACAATATATTTTATACATTTCAAAACTTGAAATGGACCTTCTGCATTATGAGTACTTTTACTTTTGGTACATAGTCAAGGGACAGCTTCAAGATGTGAAGTTCTTCATTAGAGATGACCCAATACCAACGGTGTCTGAGCAACTCATCAGAAGCCTGTGTAGTTGGTACAATGCAAGCCTCAAGGATAAAGATCAGGTGCAGCAATTATTAAGGAAGAGGCAGCTTTGGCCTGGTAAAGGCTCATACATAGTCTGGATTTTCGGTGGTTAGGTGACCACCAAACTACAACATGACGTCACGAGCCGCGGTGAAGAGCAAACCACCGCCACAGCTCCAGCCCTTCTCTCTGTTTTTACTCACCACTGTTCAGTGTTATTTCAGCTCCGGTGGTCAGCTCACCACCGGAGCGGTGGTCACCTCACCACAGAAATTCCAGACTATGAATAGGCCTTAAGCCTTAAGGCATCAACATTTGGGCGGAGGAAACTGGTGGAGACCGCAAGAAGTGCAAAGGCTGTCTCTCTTTCTAAACAGGACCAATGGATGTGGTGGGAAGATCAACTGGAGTGAGTATATAATTATGGTCACCATTAGGCTACTGAAGGAACTTGGAAACGCTGACACCAACCTGGTCACGCAATATCGTAACCAAGGCCAACTGGAAAACCGTGGCCTAGATGAAGAATGAGAGAATGGGTTTATTACTACAAAGTATAGTGGCAAAGGTTGTCGATATTCAACAGCACAACTGCAGGAAGTTATACTGCTGTGCCAAATGCAAAAACATATTTCCAGACTTTAAATACAGACTCTGGGGACGAGCAATGGGTGACATGCTTCCAGAAAATCGATGAGGTTCTGCTGGGTCACAACGTATACATGCAGTCACTTGCAGAACTCAGAGACACTGATGAGGAGAGTGTGCATTTTCCGGCAGTGGCTGATGCCGCGGAGTCGCCGCCAATTGCCGAAAACACCCGCGGCAGTGTTTCTCAGCGGCATCAGTCTGACACCCGATGACATTTTGGTTCTCAATGTGCAACGACAGTGATGGGTATTTTATCGCTAAAACACCCATAACAACTATGAAAGGACTGTATTGAAATTTAAAGACTATAAATAGCTTCGATAGCTTGAGAGCTATGATACTGGGAACGCTCCGGAGCAGAGAGCTAAGATGCACCGGAGCTCTGGAAATACTTTTAGGAGTAATCCAATTACAATATATACTTGACTTTAGCTTTTACCAGGATACTTTAAGTAAATAGCCAAAATAAACCTTATAAATACCAAAATGTTACCTGAGTCCACCCAAGGAGAGACGTCCAATTCAAAGTGAGGTTTTTAGTCATTTTTATATATTGATTCGGAGAGACAGAACAAGATCCACATATTCAACATAATTTACGATCAAATACACCAGACCCGGTTGATAAATGGTTTCTCTCTACCGTCTCAAAATGAGAGACAGTATTTATACTTCTTCAATACAAAATGGAGAATGGTACAAAGTAAACGTGGCAACATAGAACATCTTACTCAATGAAAAAGGGATATGTAGTTTAGGGAAAGACCTGTAGTTCATAATTCAAGTCACTGGATGGAAAAACACAGAGGCGGCCTGGTTGCCATGGCACCCGGCTGATAAGATACCCCAGCAAGGTCAGAAACCTGCAGTCTCAAGACAGAGACAGAGTGAAGTGATAATACTTTTTACTAACTAAACGCCATAAGACAGCGTGAAGTCACTACACAGGGCAACCAGATTAAAAGGTCAAAAGGTCAAAGGACCATTCACCCATAAAATATACAAAATTATCTATCAGACAGACATTGCAGATTATAGTCTTTTAGCAATGTGTGTTGCGTGTTTAGAAATAGGATCCGGCAGGAAAGCGCACATCTATAAAATATATGTGTGTGCAAATACACTGAACAACCACTAAACGTAATACAAGCAAATACAATTCAAATCCGGTTACATAACATGCATGAAGCGCTGCACATGCAGGACAACTACTGCACGCATGCGAGACAACGCAAAACGCGTCACATAGGTCCCAAATAGGCCTGCCCGTCACAATCAAATGTAGCGTAAAAATGGGTGTTTATGCTATCCCCCCCCCCCCGGGGATAGCATAAACAGGTGTTCGGCCGATACGAACACCTGCTCGGCTTGCCGCGTAAACGCAAGGGCCCAGGGGGCCTAACAAATTACTCCACCGCAGGGGCCTCAAAATCCAGCACTGATCACACCCACGACGATGGCACCAGGGCTGTTGTACAGTGCCCCTCTGTGCTGTTTATAAGCAAAAAACAGTCAGTCTGTATGGGATATTTCGATCGCGTGGTTACGCCACTGAATGGCACATCACGTACCGATGCACTTGCTGCCACTGCAACAAGCTCCCTCCCTTCGCTCACAAACAAAGAATGTAAGTGAACGGGACATGAATGGGTCACGCATGTGTGACCATTATTGCTTATGCATTATACAGCGTTCACGCTAAGCGGTGACAAAATGGCTACAAAATGGCCAAGCGTGAAGCCTGGATCGAGCAGGTTGCAATCATGAATAAAAACAGATGGTCCGACTCCGGGCACCCGAAAGTGTGTGTCTAGCAGCCACCGTTTATGGAATTAGTAGGCTACTTAAAACCAGGTGATTGAGTTTGAGTTTATATAAACAAGGTCACTGCAAAAGAAGATTACACACTGAATAATGAATCCAGCCGGTAAATCCTTTATGAATATAAACAAGGTACAGCGCTGCAGTCTGCGGTACAGTCTATAGCCAGTGTTGCCAGATAGTGGAAGAGCAACGAGTCTCCATGAAAACAAGTCCAAAATAAGCGCTATAGGCTAAGTTTCACCACTTTACATCATCTATTTGAAAATAGCAGATCTACAAGCTCACGTGTAGCTTGTAGATCTGCTACTGAACATTTTAAAAGTTTGAACATTTTCAACAACACAAATCACATATGGGTGTCCTTGGCGCAAGATATTCTCAGATGAGTTTCCGTGGACAAATACATATCAATCTCGCCGGGGTCCTTGACGGTCTTCACACATATACTCCAGTTCTTAAATCCCACTGGTTCCCTGTGTGTCAAAGAAACTGATTTAAAAATACTACTGTTGTGTTGGTCTATAAAGCTTTGAATGGTGTAGGGCCGAAATGCATTTCTGATCTTTGTGTGATATCATGAACCATCAAGTCATCTGGGGATTTGTATGCATCACATACTGTATCTGGAACAAACTCCCAGGAAACCGCAGGTCTGCTGTCACTCTTATTTATTTGAAAACAAAACCTTTCTGTTTTGATGAGATGAGGTTCCACGGACAAATACATGATCAATCTAGGGGGGTCCTTGACATGAAAATACAACATTAGGAAACAAGCCCAAAGTAACTAGTTTAGACTAGAAACAAGCCCAAATTAGCTTTTTATTTTCATCGGCTCAAAAAGAATAGCCATGGGGAAACCCATTGGAAAATCTGGTATAGGAAGTGGGAGTCAACTTGTATGTCGCTAACCAATAACCCAAATTGGGTGACGTCATTGTTCTCAGCTGTTTTCTACCGGGTAGAGGGGGCGGGGCGGGCGCTCAAATCGGTGAACCAATAGAATCTACCACCTGTTTTCGACCGCCACTTACTGGCCAATCAAATCACGTCTTTTTTCCGGGATCTTCCGTTTACATTGCCAAAGCAAGTACCGCTGGGAAAGAATGAGCCGCGCCTCTGATTGGCCTACCGAACTTCCCCTTCTGTTCTTCCACTTTCCTTCCGCTAAGATCAGCAAAGATTGCCAATGTCGCCTCCATGTTCCTGAGGTTCTGAGGTGCCAGAGCAGTGCAGACAGAGGAGGCAGAGAGAGAGACGACACAACGAGGTGAAAAGGACAGCCGGTGGCGATAATGATGATCAACATAGGAAGTTACTGTACTGTATGTACTGTTGGCAGAAGATTCACAACATCAGTCATGACGACTGGGTCTTTTCCCGTGAAATCTGGCTAAATCTACCATGAAAATGAAACGAGGAGTTGGCTTCACTCTATTATACAGCTCTCGTACTGCATGCCCGTGCACTCAAGATGCAGTGTGTGTGTGTGTGTGTGTGTGTGTGTGTGTGTGTGTGTGTGTGTGGGGCTGGGCACGCATGCGTGAGTGCCTGCGGGCGTGCCTGCAATTGTGTGTGTTTTAATTTGGCAGTTGCACAACTGGTCACAGTGTAGCAAACTTTCACTTCAATTGTCAGTTGGACACATTTTGTTCACAACAAATCGGCTTTGATGGACATAGCATGGCGTCTCTCTCTCTCTCTCCCTCTCTCTCTCTCTAATTGGCTGGTGCGGAGAGGCCTTTCAGACATGCAGTGAAGATGAAACAGCACTCAAAGTTTGTGGCGTTCTTTGATAATCTTGCATTTCAGCACGATATTATCAATGTTTCATTGTAGTGATGAACTAGTAGCTTGCTTAATTTTAATATACTTTGCATTTCCATTTCTGTATGTAAGCCCATTTAAATATTTAAACACGTTGAATCTTTCATAACCGTGTTATTAAAATAGAGTGTCTGAGATTCTGTCTGAAGGAAGGCTACTTACTGTCTTGTGGTTCTTTCAGATGAGGAGCAAGTGATGCAAGCGTTGTTGGGGCACGGGACGCATAGCGTAAAACATTTCACGGGACCGCACCCGTGAAAATACGCTTGCGTAATCGCCGCTCAACTTCTCCCGGCGCAGGCACACCTTCGCGCACAGCCACGTACAGAGGAAGCTGGCGCCTGACGTCATTCCGGCTGGAGAAGCTCCACCTCCGACTGACGCGGAGGAGAGCGTTTCCGGGAATCTGTCTGTCGCGTCAGTCAGCTGCGAAGGTGGAGCTTCTTTTCCATCCACCAGCTGTCTAAAAAGCCGGAATGACGTCGGGCGCCAGCTTCCTCTGTACGTGGCTGTGCGCGAAGGTGTGCCTGCGCTGTCCGTGCGTCCAAAATAAACGCATGCCGCAGCCTCTCATTGATTGATTGGGGGGCATCGCGTCGCACCCATAGACTGTAAAAAATATGGACAAAGCGTTCCCCGGGTCTAACATGAACGTAAAATGAAGCCTGTAATGATATGCTAATTCCTGATGTAAGTCGCCATCTTTGGTACCAGCTGGCCATTGGCTGGCTCCGTTTTGTATACCAGCTGGTCATTGGCTGCCCAGACAACGAGGCGGGACTTCCCCCCTTCTTCTCCGTTGGTTTTTATTTTGACTCGAGTGGGAGGGGAATCCCGATCATAGACTGTAATGGTAGCCACGCCCCTCAGAACATACGCGATGGTTTTTTTTCTTTATGGTCATTTTTTTAATTAATGGGACCATAATTTTCCAAAAAGAATATTATGACATTAGAAATGAGACTTTAAACTAGTGACTGGAAGAAGAAAGTATTCATGACCATGTTTATTAAGGTAATACAGTCTAGGTGAAGTTGGGCCAAAATACATGGGCCTCTATGGAGCTATGGGGCTTTTTGGGTCCAGTCCAGCGCCACAACAGGCCATTATATGAACTACCGATTTCAAATGAGGCTTCACGAAATATCTGGCTGACTGCCCCCCTGGTCGCACCTCATCGTATACCAAAGCGTGTTAGCTCGGTATAAACAGAAGTTGGTGACAGTGTCCATACACACTCCTCGGAGATGCCCTGAAATACCCTTATGTGTGTCTGTTCTTCTCTTCGGTTCCTTTTTGTGGCTGGGGAACAAGGAAAAAGTACATTTGGGCGTCCCATTTTTATTTGTTGCTGTTGCTGCTGTTTTTGCAGTTCCCGACACTACAATACTTGACGAAGAAAGAAAAACATAAAATGTAACAACGTGTAGCTTCCATAATTCAATTCCAATGGTCTTTAGCCATAAACAAAAATGGCGGATTTGGCCAGGCATGGCCATGCCCCGAAATGTATGTAGAAGATGCGAAGAAGAAGAGTAGAAGAATCAATGACTCAAGTAGGCTATACCCGCTGCTATATTATTATATCACTGTAAGAGCCATGAATTGGTTTATTATGTTTGGTCTATGAAATGATGTTTGGACTATGAAATGAGTGGGCTGTCACTGGTGATTAACGTGGATGATTGACGGGCATAGGGGCGGACCTGATTCCTTCAATACCTCACCTAGTTCACCTGCTTCACACACAGTGAGAGAGAGGGGGTGTGTGGGAAGCCGCACTTTTGTTGACCGCTTTATAACGCTTATTTTGCTTTATTTTATTTACTTTGATTACGTTTGATCGCTGTGGCTACTTTGCTTTATGTTGGAGCACCCTTTAAGGTATGCACCTTGCTACAATAAAACACCTTAAACGCATTGTTTTGGACCCAGCGAAATCCTTTTGTTTGCGGAGCGCGTCTGACAACCTGGCCCATCCCATCGCCTCTCAGCGACTTATTTGTACATTAATCTCCTGTAGTCGCTCAACAATCACAACATAATGTTATATTCATTTACTGTACCTAAATGGCATTATATCAACATGGATAGTACTGTATGATTAAAAAAAGGTTAGGTTTATGTCTTGTTCAGTCTCCCTATAGGGAGGTTCTTGATGCATGTCTCACTGGGAGGAGACCCTAGGGCAGATCAAGGCGCAGTTGGAGGGATTACATCGATTTCCGAGGCTACTAATGTTGCTCTGGAGAGGGAAGTCTGGAACTCTCTGATGGAGCTGTTGCTCCCACGTGCTTATAACCACGCCCCCGGGCAGGCATAGTTTTACTGAGGTTAGGTTTGGGTTAGGGCTAGGTTTAAGCTGTCAATCACAATGACTGGCCAATCACAGCACGTCCTTGCACAACCCGGATAGGTTTTGGAATGACGACAAGCGATTGAAGATGGATGGATGATACGTTGGTCAGGTACCATAAACATGTAGAGTGACACATTACTTTACCTGGGTAATCTGATACTTGAATGTTGACATGAAAGATGACATCATAATCCAGTTTATTGTTTCATTAGCGTCAGTGTGACAAAATAGGCTACAGCTGTTCTTACGCTGCTGCTTGTTGAACACACATGCCACACACAACTCTGTAGGTGACGTATAGGCAAGGCAAATCAACCGGTGAGTAATTAAACCAATGTGTAAAGACCACATGTATTCAATTAAAGACACAATGAGAGATGCTATAAAAATGTGTGACAAATTTGCACAATAATAATGCACTGAAAAGGAATGTTCCTGTGTCATTGAAAGACTTTGTCAACTGAACATGTCAAAGAGAACTGATAGGAATGGCATTTTCTGGCCATGATGATGATGACTGGTTATGAGAAGTCGCTTTTATTTCCCAAGAAACGTTTTGTTCGATTCTTTTGTCAGACACTGCAACCCTGCCATTAAGTATAGCCCTATACTAGTCTCCACTCTGCTATTACAGAGAGGGAACTCAGTGTC
>NC_139702.1:30852176-30872176 GCF_964188405.1 Protomyctophum parallelum | reverse complement strand
ACCCACCCAGGCTCAGAGGGGCACCACACACACACACACACACACACACACACACACACACACACACAGACACACACACACACACACACACACACACACACACACACACACACACACACACACACACACACACACACACACACACACACACACACACACACACACACACACTAGCAGTGTTGTAATGTTTTGCTCAGAAGTTCTTTAAAAAGACTGTGGATGGCCTGGGCCGTGGCTCAGCGGTCCAGGCACCTTGGCTATAGTAATCCAGTCTGGCAGTGTGCCGCGGGTTCGACTCCAGATCCCGACGGCCTTTACTGCATGTCACTCCCCCATCTCTCTCCCCATTTCCTGTCAGCCTACTGTCTGTAATAAAGGCGAAAGCCAAAAAAAAAAAAAAAAAAAGACTGTGCAGGATGACTTAAAATTGCATCTATCTATCTATCTATCTATCTATCTATCTATCTATCTATCTATCTATCTATCTATCTATCTATCTATAGTTGGTCTAATGCAATGTCCAGTCCTGTCTAGCTTCTGAGAGATGTATAAATGTGGTACTACTTATTTGCACTCAGCAACATGCATATCCCTGTGCTTTGTTGCGTACTTATATGTGTCAGTGTGCGTCACATGCGTGTGTATGTTTCAGTGTGCGTGGCATGCGTGTGTATGTGTCAGTGTGTGTGGCATGCGTGTGTATGTTTCAGTGTGCGTGGCATGCGTGTGTATGTGTCAGTGTGCGTGGCATGCGTGTGTATGTGTCAGTGTGCGTGGCATGCGTGTGCACATGTTGGTGGATGCTCCGTCTGTGCCTCTCCTGTTCCACTTCAGCCCAGATTAGAGCATATTCAGTCTCCGCAGGGAGAGCAAAATATAAAAATAAAGCTTTTAACAGAACAGTGGTCTATAATCGCGCGCACGCACGCACGCACAGTATTATTATTACCTTAGCCCATGAGAGGGAAAAACAGTTCTTTTAGCAGCTCCCCAAAATTGAGACTATTTAATAGTCTCAATTTTCTCAGTCAGCAAACTGCTTTGAGGGAGAAAGACAATTCAGAGAGCTATCCTTGGACACTTCAGCCTAAAGAAATAATAAATGAATAGGGCTGAAAATGAAAATACATGTTCTTCTCTTTGCGATTATTCCAGGGATTACTTTTTTCTGTGTAAAAAAAAGAAAAACACACCCAGTGTGCAGTGCCTGCCTATACTCTATTTGATATGTGGGCGCTGGACCGCTGGTATTGTTTTTACAGTCTATGGTTTTAAACACACATTGGCACACACGTGCACGCAGGTACACACACACAAATGAGCGATGAAACGATAGCCAAACAATTACAAAAATGTAACCTTTACTTATTTACAGATTGTACAGAGGTACTGAGTGACATGGTCATTATTTACAGCACGACTAATAGCTTAGAAACCCCTGAACTCATACACAATGTGAGATACACAGCAAAGACCCACCAGGCTCACATCTCACATCAAACCTTCCACTCTGCCAATATACGGTGTGTGTGTGTGTGTGTGTGTATATATATATATATATATACACACCGTACACACAATGAAATCCTCAGTGTTACGAGCAATTTAAGCATCAAATGTCGGCCCGACGTGTTGCATTCCGAAAGTGGCGTTAAAACAACAAACACTGTGTCTCTGCGTACCTGTGGAGAGGATGTAGATGCCTTCATAGCATGTTCTCTGTTGGGAGTGGTGGGGGAAAAGATGCACGAGAGATCATATACATCTACTTCCTTGTGTATGTCATGTGGTTCTTTCCGGCTCGAAGGACCATGAGAGAGAATGAGAGAGACACTTATAGCTCGACATGTTGGTTTGGTCGAAACTTGTCCATCAAAGTATAAAATGGACCTTCAGAAGGCGTACAGAAGGAAACAAAATTGACCTTTATTTACGTATGTCTAACTCTGATGGTGTAACAAAGGTAACCAAATGCACCCTTTTTAATCATTTATCGGAATAAAAGTATAACACTGGAGGACTTCTACCATCTTTAAGAACTAATGATTGAGTTTGTGTGTATAGTAGAACTCCCAAGGCAGAGCGGAAGGAAGGGTGCACAGTTTGAAATGGAACCCAGCGAGCCAACGAAGAGGAGAACTCAAGGTACTGCAGCAAAGAATGTATACCACCAGAACCACGAGCACGTCATGCATTTAATACAAATCATTGGTGTAAAAATGTCTGTGGTGACGACAGCATACAAACATACAAAAACCCATACTCTACATGCTCTCTCAACTGCAGTGGTATATATAGGGCATAGCAGTGGCGGCCATTTTCTGGTGGCATCGTTCCATACCCATTTTTTCTCATAGAGATTTCCGACAATAAAGTAAGAAGAACCACCGCTCATCTGCTGAAAAAACTTAAGTGAGGTGCTGGAGTCACATAAAGGGATAATGAAAAGAATACAAATGGAAGCTCCGCACACTCAGATCTGTGCACAAGTATAATTATTTATTTTGCAAGCTTTCGGTCTACTGACCTTCTTCAGGCATCCATTCTTCAGGCATGCCTGAAGGTGGTCAGTAGGCCTATAGACCGAAAGCTTGCAAAATAAATACTTTGATTGTGCACAGATCCGAGTGTGCGGAGTTTCCCTTCATATTTTTTTCATTATCCCATAGAGATTTCCAAAATTATTGATACATTATTTTAAGCCTAGAATCAAGCCATCCGGGATCCTGGTGATTTAATTATGTCCACAAAACATTTGATTCTGTGGAGAAGAAAAAAAGAAGAAAACCACAAAATGTAATTTATTAATTATAGTATATCATATGATTAAATATTATTTGTTATGGTCATGAATCACCAGGAGCCAGGATGGCTTGATTCTATAGGCTTAAAATAATTGATATAAATATTTGTGGAAATCTCTATGGGAAAAAATTATGGGGTCTGGATCGATGGCACCAGAGAATGTCCGTTAGAATTATGTCCTATACAAACTCTCTCCCTCTCTCTCTCTGTGTGTATGTGTCTGTGCATGTGTGTGTATTCGTGTGTGGGTGGGCAGCTTTGTGTTTGTGTGTGATAGGACTTAGAGCCAGGTCAAATGTGGCATGTAGGAGGGAGGAAAGAGAGTTCAGTAGAGAATGCAATACACCACACACACACACACGCACGCACGCACGCACGCACGCACGCACGCACGCACACACACACACACACACACACACACACACACACACACACACACACACACACACACACACACACACACACATATCCTTTACATATGCATCATCCCCTATACCTTATATAAATGCTTGCACAGTGTAAAACGCACAGACACGCACCCACACGTTGTTGGTTTTGCAAACTGATGGGGGACACCGCATTAACTTATTACATTCATTCCATGATTCTCCCCTTATTATCCTACACCTGAAGCCTTAGATTCATAACTATAGTTTCATGCAGGTGCAGGTCAAAAAAAGAGCAGATCTAAGCTTGCAGAGCATCGCAGAACAACAAGTCGTGTGAGCTTGTAGATCTGCTCTTTTCTGTTGCACAGCACAATGCAGCAACCATGTAAAAACGTAAAGATTTGTTCAAACAGGAGCCAAAGAGACATTTTGCCTAGCGTCACTTACGCTACTATTTTATTTGCGTGACTGGTGTTGTTATTCCACTCAAGGTTGGAATATTTCAACCTCCACACTCCAAATTAGCATCCCTTTGCGTTGCCCAGTGCGGAAATTGCGTCTATTCGCATCCTTGCAACCAATAATTTGTGTATATCGTGCCTGTTCATGCTAACCCTAATCCTCACACACTAACCCTAACCCTCACACACTAACCCTAACCCTCAAAGCCTGATGTATATACTTTTTTGCGCGCCCCCCAAAAGTAGCTGATGTAATAAGTTCACAACATGTCGCGTCCGCGGTGACTTGTGAGCTTATAGATCAGCACACACACACACACGCACACACGTATGAAGTGAAGAAAAAAAACACAGTAAGATTGGAAGAGAGCTTTGTAGTCGGTGCGTGTGCACACGCCCCTGTGTGTGTATATAATTACACAGGGCCTGAACTATATTTACCCATAGTGTGTCTGAGATTAGCGACCCAGCCAGCATGTTATTAAAACCTTAATTAACCACTTAAACCCCATGCAGCATCCGGGGGGGGGGGGGGGGGGGGTTGCAGAAAATAGCATAAGATATTTAAAGGTAGACTTATGCAACTTTGCCCGTGTGTTTGTACATAACAAAACAATAAAGCTTGTTTTTTTGTACTAATCATTTCCTTTTTTTTCCATTACTTAAATCCTGATGTCATTCGTTCACCCCCTGGGTCATGGAAGTACATTTCTTATGGAGAATAACATTGGGTCATCTTCGAATCGTCTCATATAAAATTGTGGTAAAAGAAAAATCACACCTGTGTGAAGTGAGGGGCGCTCTTATCATCATGCATCATCTCATCATACTGGCCAATCCAGGCGATATTGTCAGGGAGGTGGCTCTGTATCATTTATGATAGTCAGTCACTCATTTGATAGGCAAAACAATGACTAATGTGGCTGCAGTAACATCATGACATTTTCTCGCCGTCAGATGTTTCTTCATGCCCATATGAGTTCAACCGCCGTGCTGATTTGTTTATTTTTGTAATACAGTTGTGTACAGTGAGTACCTGGGTGTAGCGTGCATAATTTGGGTGCTTTCACTGTTCATTTCCGTATGAACCTTGGCTGATAACTGCTGTGTAGTAGAGGGAAATGATGGGCTATACTATATACCTCAATCTCAAGTCTCAATGTTTACATGGGAAATGGACAAATGGTCATTCCGAATGAGTGTTTATATGGAGAAGTGATAGAAGACATGATACATGTTAATTCACGTGAAACTACGCCATCTGTTGGACACATAAAATATAGGCAGTTCATTCATTGTGACTTTCAGACGAAAGACGACACTTTGAAATCCCATCATTTCATTCCGCAGTAGTTTTGAGGCTGCTGCTTGGATAGGGACGAACATATTATTTAACCGTCTTTTTTTCCCCTCCTGCTGCGGCTCCCCTTCTCCGCTGGGAAGGTGATCATCTCGTTTTCATGTGTAGCCTACTTTATTATCTACAGCACGGCCAGGGCACGCAACACACTGATTATTATTGTATCGGGTCGCTCGTTATTTTTGAGAGAGAGAGAGAGAGAGTGTGAGAGAGAGACCGTTGAACACACACACACAAAATACACGAAATATGATGATATAAATAAATATAATGTGCAAACTCCTCGGCGCGCCTTGGATATGAGGCTTATGAGCGCCTTGGTCCGAGTTGGAGCGCAATGGAAATGAGCATGCTCAGAAAGACCAGAATGAATTTACATCCGAAGCAGTGTATACATGAGTCCAATCTTCTTTCAATCACATTGAACATCGGAGTAATCCGGCCAGTGACATCGGAATGGTTTTTATATCGCATCAAGCGTTTTCATTCGGATGTAAGTTTTTGTAGGTGTTTACATAACGTTTAATAGGATTTAACTTATATTCGGAATGAAAAGGGGATTTAACTGCTCATGTAAACGTAGCCAGTGTTTGCTTTACAATACATCATCATGTTGTAAGATGTTAAGAGCGCCCCTCACTTCACACAGGTGTGATTTTTTATCATGTAAGCTAGTAACTTTCGGTGGGGTTGAAGTGGCTAACCATTAGCTAGCTTTGTTCACCCTGATAGTGAGGACTAAACAGTGAGGTCCCAACAACAATGCACCAAAAGGAAAGCAAATAAATCAATAAATAAATCATTAAATAAATAAATAGCCTACATAAATAAATAAATCTATTTTCACACAAGTTCTTAAAACATGCCAGTCTTATTTTTTCTTTTCTTTTCTTTTTCTTTAGAAGCAAGAATAAAAGTCACACGTTTTATTAAAATTGAGTCCTACACTTATTACCATTCAAATCAAAACAATTAATTTATGACATTTAAAACTAGTTTTTTTCCTCTGTACACAAGTATAATATTGCAACCTGATATTGTGCATAATATCTCACACAACTGAAGAACGACTTGGGATGTTGGGGTGTTGTAGTTGTAGTTTGTTTTCTGTTCGTTTCAAACTGGTTCGCATTCTTCTCAGGCAACATGTGTATTTGTCAGTGAGTGTGTGCGTGTGCATTTGTGTGTGTGTGTGTGTGTGTGTGTGAGAGAGAGGCAGGGAAAAGAGTTAATGGGATATTATGCTGCTCTTCAGTCATAATGCCTGCACTCCAAAATCAATGCGCTTACTTAGCAGCTGACTTAGAAGAACATGCATACAGACAGCTCGTGTTGTGTGTGTGTGTGTGTGTGTGTGTGTGTGTGTGTGTGTGTGTGTGTGTGTGTGTGTGTGTGACTGTGTGTGTGTGTGTGTGTGTGTGTGTGTGTGTGTGTGTGTGTGTGTGTTGACGAGTCAGTTTTTGCAATACTACCATTACTATGGAGAGACTTCCAAACAATACCCAAATATATAGTTATTATTTAATGGTGCAGGAAGGAAGGAAGGAAGGAATGAAGGACGGAAGGATCCAGGTAGAAGGAAGGTAGAAGGAAGGTATAGTTGTAAGCGGTTGATGTCGCCCTTAAACTAAATGTCACAAAGAAAGGAATGGTCCTATTCAGCAAATAATTTGAGTATAATATATTCATTGATGATCTTATCAGTATAAAAGTATTAGTGTTGAATTTAATATTATTATTTATTTATTTTGTCAAACAACATAAGTGTTTCGGTGGCAGGGTATAAAATCTACAAAGTGCACAAATAGAAGCTATCTCGTAGCCTTGTACCACACACACACACACGCCACACCCTAAACTATATTAACCTAGGCTATTGTGTGCGGCGCGTGTGCGCTTGTGTGTGTATTTGTGTGCGAGTGTGACCCTGTATTACGAGTTGGCCGCAGCGCCATAGGAAGCATGCAGTTATAATGAAGGTTAGCTAAACGCTTCATTTAGAATGTTGTCATATTATGGCATCATATCGGGGCGCTCTCTGGGAAATAAACCAATCCAACTTCACGACAGGTTCTGCAATTTGTTCTTGTATGAATCAAGCTCAAGAGAGGAAGCAAGGAAAGCTGTGGGATTTGATATTTAGATATAGATCTAGAACCACTAGAACACACTATACTATTAGGCAAAGATGGTTCATTTAGGAAGATCCGCCATCCCACTAGAGACGAAATGGTAAACAAATCCTACAAACGGTCTCCTGAGTGGGCGCGAGCGGCAAATCTCGCAAACGTATACTATACGTTTACCAGTAGGACCTGCTATAGATCGCACGAGTGTGTTGCTGGGACAGAGAAAGGTCGATAATAAAGTGGATTTCCTCCTGGTTTTGTCTCTCTGGAGAAAAGAAAAGAAGCCATTTTAGCATAAAACTCTTGGGAATATTGTATGGCTTGTGACGGGGTGCATGCTTAGTTTAGACTAGTCATTGGTTAGACATTGGTTACGGTTAGGTTTAGGTGTGCTGCTGTGACGACTGACGACTGGCTCCAATATCTAGTTCAGTGACCACGGGGCTAATAGAATGGTTCAGAAGCTGTGTTCACGCTCACTCTTCCATTGGAATTAAAGATGAATTAATGAATTACGCAGTCAAAGTGTTGATAGAGCCCAACCTGCTTACAATCTCCTATAAAAAAGGTTGCCGCCTACTTATGGGAGGTAATGCCAGAGATGGTGAGTCTCTCTATTTTTGTCTTGGCTATATATAGGCGAGTAGGCGGCCATGTTTTTTGGTCTGCCGTTCGGAATGTTCAATTAACTGATATCAACCAATTACCAATTAGTCTGCTCTGAGTGTGTTCTGAGTGGTTGTAGAGCTACGGGCAGGAGGCGCTCCCCCTCCCCTCTAGGGGGTGCAGTTGTTTCGTGGATTCCGTTTTAAAGGCCCAATCCGTGATCCAATACAAAAAAACAAAACAAAAAAACCCCACCCACATACAGTATTTTCATACTAGAGGCTATAGTTGATTGGTTGAGCTCTTGACTCAAGGTGTAACTAATAGACAACACAGAAAAAGATGAGTTTATCGTCACTGGTTTGTATAGTCATCAGGCTGGAACCACAACGGGAATGAGAACTACCCAAAACATATTAAATAATTATAATAAAAATAGAATTCCCCCGTGGCATACAGGCGCTAAATAGTCTCTGTAAAGTACACTCACATTTATATTTATTTAAAAAATCTGTGAAACTACACACAATTTTAGGTAGGCCCTAAAATTATTGGGTAGCAACATATAATAATATGTATAAGAATATCACCGGATCATGAACCCGAAAAGCAATGCTTCCCAGGCTAGTTTTGGAGGCTGGAATTAGTTTGAAAAACCAAAACTACGGGGTATGAAAGTTCCAAAAATTAAGATTAGACTGGATTGGGCCTTTAAACCATACGTACGATTGGCAGTGCAAGTTTGGATTCTCTGAAAGCACACAGGGATGACCATATATATATACTGTATATCCTGTAGAGACATGGAGGGGAGGGGCATGTTCAGGCCGTGTGTGTGTGTGTGTGTGTGCGTGCGTGTGTGTGGTGTGCGTGTGTGCGCGCGTGTGCGTGCGCGCGTGTGTGTGCGTGTAGCTTGTAGAAGAGGAGGCGGGGACTAGAGGAGTTCTCTGCTCCACCCACCTCCTGCGGGAGGTCAAGGGTCAAGGCTTCCACTGGTCCTTCCCTGAACGGCCCAACCGTCCCATCCTTGTTCCGTTGGACCTTCTATCATGCTGGTCACTCATTGGCTGAGGGCCAGAGGCCACCACATACACACACAACACACAGGCTCCTCCCCCATGTCGTCATGACGTCTCTAGGTCGCCTCACTGTGGAGGCCCTTTGTGATGGACAACAAACTCCGCTGTAATCAGCATCACACATCAGTCAGAATCAACAGCAGGCAGCCTTTTGGTCCATGCCGCTCACCTGTGTGTGTGTGTGTGTGTGTGTGTGTGTGTGTGTGTGTGTGTTTGTGTGTGTGTGTGTGCGTGCGTGCGTGCGTGCGTGCGTGCGTGCCTGTGTTTGTGTGTGCGCGTGCTTGCGTGCGTGTGTGTGTGTGTGTGTTGTCAGAACCAGAACTTCCGAGTCCAAGTCAAACACTATCCTCTCTGCATGCGTCTCTGTATGAGTGTGTGAGTGTGTTACTGTGAGAATACATGTATACAACATGTGTGTGTGTGCGTGTGTGTGTGCGTGCGTGCGTGTTCGCGTGTTAGTCTCTCAGACGTCAGACTCTATGCTGGGCATGCGGCGGTAGAGGCGGGGCCTGTTCCCTCCGGCGCTGGAGGCCCGGGGCCCCGCCCCCACCAGATAGCTCATTGGCTGAGAGGCGGCGGGCGGGACCATGTACGCCACCACGGGGGGCTCCTCATGCTGCTGCTGGTACAGCAGCTGCTGCTCCGCGGGGTGCCCCCCCGCCCCCGCGTGCCCCCCCATGACAGTGTGATGCCCGCCGCCGCCGGCGTGGTGGTTGCCCAGCGTCAGCTTGTAGAGCTCGTGGGCCGAGCTCCTCTGTGGCATCCGCACGGCCGCCTGGGGGGCGCCCACCGCTTGTGCCGCCTGGGGGCCGGCACAGGACGACGCCGGCGCCGACGATGACTGCATGAAGGGGTTGTGGGACGGCCGGTCGGGGAACAGGCTCTTGGAGCGCCGGGGCAGCGGCATGGGCGCGGCGGCGTCCAGGTGGTGGTGCGAGGAGGGCGAGGGAGACGGCGGGCTGCGGTTGCTGCTGTAGGCGCGCTCCGAGCGCATGGTCAGCACGTTGGCGTAGCCGCTGCCGTCGTCCAGGTCGCTGTCCTGGAGCAGGCCGATGCCCAGCGCCCCGCGCAGGTAGGCGTGCGCCGCCTGGTGGTGGGCCGCCTGGCGCTGCTCGGGGACGCCGTCCGGGAGCACGTTCTCATAGGAGTGCTGGCGGCTCAGCTGGAGGCGCCGGGGCCGAGGAAGAGGAAGAGAAGAGGAGAGGAGAGCAAGGTTATTGTACGTTTAACGACAACTAACATTTGACATTTTTGCTTAAAGCCTTACTGGGTAATTTCCCTGCTGGTCACTATACTTTCCCAGGAGCTCTTAATTGATCGATTTGAACTTCAAAGTGGTTGTGTGTCAAACGCGCTCTGGGCTCGTTACTGCGTCATAGACGGTAATCACTTTGGCAGCTGTCGAAGAGGGGAGGGAGGAACCTCTGCTGGTTCTAACCGGTATGCCTTTGAAGTTCAAAGGGATCAAGTCAGAGCTCCTGCGAGTTCCCCCTGTTTTTTGAAAATGGTACGTTTTGTTGTGTTTTTATTGCACAATACTTGTCTTTTTGAATCATGCACATGACAAATAACCAAAGTTATGAAAAAAAAAACTAAAACTAACAGTAAACGAATACAAAACTAAACTAAAACTAATATAAGCATTGTCGTTAATAAAAACTAATAAAAACTACCTAACCCACTCAAAAAAAAAAACAAAAAAAAACAACAAGAAAATAAGTCAAAACTATAACTAAAACTAAAAAAAAATCCCAAACTATCATAACCTTGAGGTGTGCGCTTGCGGCCGCTGGGGAGGAAGGCGAGGCGGGCTCAAAGGGGCTGACCAGCCCGTCGCCCTCGCCCACCATGCTCATCTCGCTCTGCGGGAGGTAGTGCGTGAACATGTCCGCGAGGCCGCCGTGCAGGTGCTGCTGCTGCTGCGGCGGGTGCTGCGCGTGCGCGGCCGCGTAGTGCGCGTGCAGCTGGTCCTCGCTGATGTCGTAGAGGTTGCCCAGGTGGGCGCAGGCCTCGCAGCGGGCCTGCGGCGGGGCGCGCACCGCGTACAGGCTGGAGTAGCCGCTCAGCCTGGTGAGGCACGCGCGGCAGTGTTGGCCCGGCCGGAGGAGCCCACCCTGGCCTCCTCCTCCGCCCGGAGCCCCGCCTCCACCGCCGGGGGTCTCGAATGAACCGCCGGCCTTGTCCTTCGAGCTGTAAGAGAGAGCAGGGCACGGAAACGTGCAAAAAACAGATAAATATCATCAGTAGTGCGGTTCTCATTTTCATTTCATGGTAAATGGTGCATTTATATAGCATTTATAATATGTTCATATTTATTGTTATATTTATTGTCATGTCACTTATTGATGTTAGTGAATCACCTGCACATGCAGTCGTCATCAGTCACGTGATGTGACGACTGGGTTAAAAGGGAGTTGTCACATATACTGCCGATTATCACCTGATGAAGGCCGTTCACGGCCGAAACGTCGTGTCTTATTTATGGTGTATTGAATAAAAAGCAAACACCTTGGAGCAAACCTGTGTGTGCGGACTCTCCTCTCTTCACTGCATTTATATAGCGCCTTTATCCAAGGCGCTTTACATATAGATTGTGCATTTCATTCACCCATTCACACACCGATTGCGGCGGAAGCCATGCAAGGTACCAACCAGCACATCGGGAGCAATTTGGGGTTCAGTGTCTTGCCCAAGGACACTTCGACATGTAGACAGGAGGAGCCGGGACTCGAACCGCCGACCCATGGATCATTGGACGACCTGCTCTACCTCCTGAGCCACAGTCGGTAGTGCGGTTCTCAAACATTTTCGTGTCAAGGAATGTTGGGATACGGAATCAGAGGAAACTATAAACCAACATTGAGGAACTGGAATTGGTTCACACTGCCAGAGCTGGAATGTGGATTTTAACGTCTGCACAAATTACAATACCATGTGGTTCTCAAACATTTACATCTCAAGGAACACCATAATGTGTATACACACTGCAGACCCTCCCCCCAACACCCCCGTCTGAAAAGATGATGTGCTAGGGACGGCAAAAGCAAGGATTTGTTTCTGTATTTGTTTTCACAAGCCTAGTGCAGTAAAGTTATTTCTGCTCTCCTAGAGCGTATCAGAAAACTGCTATAAACGAGTTGACCCAGTCTAGAATATTATGTACCATATATACATAATTGTCTAATGCTTTCAGGCTGTAGTAGGAAGCTCCAGAAATCGCATATAAAGCGGACGACATGTAATTTCCCCACTTTTGTTTAGTCTGTGCACTATAGTTGCATAAATAACTCCTACTTCTGGAAACTAAATTAGTTGGTCGCACCCTAGGGCTATAGCTCGCTGCTTAGCGGAAATAGCAAAAAGATATTTTAAATAGATTTTAAATAGATTTTCATGAGCATTGTGCTGTTGTGATACCCCCTCTGGTCTCGGAGCCTCCTCCAGTCAACGTTTTTCTTTTTGCCGGGTGCAAATACAGAGGGTCTATGTAGCGTTTCATCTCTGTTGGATGGAAACCTCATGTGTCAAAAACCTTTACTTTTCAGTACTCGGATTCAAAAGCATTAAAAGAAGCAGATCGACAAGCTGTAGATCTGCTGCTTTTTATGTGTTTTTAATATATACTGATTGGTCAAATGGATCGAGGGAGTCTGATTCAGGATCACGATTTATTGGGAGAAACACGGCTTCAAAGTTATGTCGAGGTTTTTTCTCGGTCCCTGCTCAAAATACCTCCCTGGGAAAGTTTGGGAAAGTTTTGAATTATATAGGATTTAATGCAACAAATTAATAATGGTGGATTTGCTCCTCCAACATTGTCTTTGAATCATAAAATTCTGAACACATTAAAACGAATTATTAAATATTCTATACTCGACTTAGAGGCGTCACTTTGCCTGGAGCAAGGACACCAAGGAGTGACTTTTTGAAAATTCGGAGCATCATCAGCCAGTCTGGTGCTCATAGATCTGTACAATGCCGCCGTGATTTTTGTACTTTTGCTGTTTTGTATGCAGTCTATATGGAGTTAACATTACTCCATTGCTTACTACTAAGTCTATAGACCCCCAGGTGTGGTTATAGAATATTCAAATGTGTCTTCCCTATGTGTATATTTTGGTTTCTTCCTGAAAGGTGAAAGAAAGCCTTCGAGTCAAAAGGCTCAATTGAAATACACCACTAGTGACTAGTATATATATATATATATATATATATATTAAAAACAAAATTTAACCCATGCAAATGGATCTGTGACCCAAAGATGGGTCCCGACCCATTGTTTGGGACGCAGCATGGTAGTGAGAAGATGAAAGCGTGTGCGACTGTCTGGCAGATCCTTCCACTTCTCTCTCATCTCCTCCCACAGAAACAGAACGTTCTTCTTTCCAAGAATCTAAGCACTTTGGGAATCTGTCTTTATAGGCTTTTAATGAGCTCTGAAGACGCGGGTAGCCTATGGATCTCTTCCCATCACCACTTATGGTATGTGCATTTAGGAGGCTCATAGCTCAGAGTGTGCGAATGGACCCGCAAGGCTCCATTTGTACACTCTCTGAGTTACAGACCTGTAAGGGTCCATTTAGTTCCATTTGTACACTCTCTGAGTTACAGACCTGTAAGGGTCCATTTGGTTCCATTTGTACACTCTCTGAGTTACAGACCTGTAAGGGTCCATTTGGCTCCATTCGTACACTCTCTGAGTTACAGACCTGTAAGGGTCCATTTGGCTCCATTCGTACACTTTCTGAGTTACAGACCTGTAAGGGTCCATTTGTACACTCTCTGAGTTACAGACCTGTAAAGGCCTATTCATAGTCTGGATTTTCGGTGGTGAGCTGACCACCGGAGCTGAAATAACGTTGAGCGGTGGTGAGTAAAAACAGAGAGAAGGGCTGGTGGCGGTGGCGGTGGTTTGCTCTTCACCGCGGCTCGTTACGTCATGTTGTAGTTCGGTGGTCACCTAACCACCGAAAATCCAGACTATGTATGAGCCTTAAGGGTCCATGTGGCTCCATTTGTACACTCTCGCGATTGGCGGATAATCAGAAACGACCTCCGAACAGCGCCGATCCGTTCAAAACCACGGACAGCGCCGCCGTTTCGGAGAAAAGAGCGTGCAAAGTCCGCGGCGGCTAATGCAGAAACATAATGGCTAATGGAGAAACAGTGCTGGCTTTTTTTACTTGACCCATTCTGAACGGGAACCCATTTTGGTGTTAGCATCATGTTATGCTTTAGCTATTGAAAAATAGCAGATCTACAAGCTCATAGCGCGCCACTCGGTGGTGCACTATGAGCTTGTAGGTCTGCTATTTTTGAAAAATCGAAGAACGACTGACATTTTTAGAATCTGATCTCAGGTCAGAATGGGTTAATCAGACCAGTGTGTGTCCAGTGGAAACCTCGTATGAATCTGATCTCAGGTCAGAATGGGTTAATCCCGTGCGTGGGTCAGTACCTACCTGCTGTGTTTGTACGTGTTGTACTTCTTGTCCTTCAGGGAGTGCAGGTCGGCCTCGGCGCTGTGGCTCTGGTGCAGGAGGCTGGCGCTCAGCTGCAGGACGGGGGCGTCCGCCCGCTCCGCAGACCCCCCCTGGTGGGGGCTGTGTGCCCGCGTGGCGTGGGAGTGCAGGCCGCCGTCCGGAGAGAACATGTCCGGGAGGGGGTAGCCGCCGCTGTGGTCGTCACTGGAGCCCCCCTGGCCGTCCCGCTGGTACAGAGGGGCAGAGTGGATGCTGGCCTGGTCCGAGTCGATGGAGTAGATCTGTTTGGGTCCACTTCCACCTCCAGCCGCACATCCTATAAGGGCTGTCACCATTACAGCATTTATGGTTGATGATTAATTGTCAGATAAACAATTGTGTTTTTTTAAGTTTTTATTATGAGTACTTTTTTGGCATTGCTGTTGAACATTGAAACAAAATGATTACAATTATTTTGGCTTTTTAAGGCCAGTCCACACCAAGGTAACTCATTGCAACTCCTTGCAACATGCAACTACTTGCAACCATTATCCCCAATGGCGGTTGCAAGGAGTTGCATTGATGTGGACGGCCTTAAGCAAGGACATGCGACTAGTTGCATTGGTGCAGTCTGGACATTAGGCTTCGTAATAAACAAAATTGTGCAGGACAGATATGACAAATAATAAAAAATACAACAAAATTACATATTTACTCATTTTATACTTGGGCCTAACAAAATATTTCAGCTTTTTTCTATTAGAAAATGCATGAAACATTTTCAACATGGAAACGATTATGACGCCTATGCAAAAAATTATTGCGATTATCTCAAATAACTGCGACTGGACGATTATGTAATAACCGTGACAGGCCTACCTCCGACTCCTCCCCCCGACCTCTTCCTCAGCTGAGTGACCCCACCCTTGAACCCGCCGCCCCCTCTGGCGGCCGCCATGGCGTCGGACTCCTTGTGCGAGGTGGGCCGGCTGGAGCACTCGGAGATGTCGGAATGCGCCGGGTCCTCGGGAAGGTAGCGTTGACTCTTCATGGGCATGGGGGGGCCCGGCCCGGCCCCCGGTCCAGGGGCAGCCGCAGCGGGCCCCGGGGCAGGAGTGGGGCTCGGGCTGGGACCCGGACCCGGGCCAGGCGAGGTGACCGCCGGCTGCGTCTTCAGCGTCTCCACGCTCTTCTTCCACAGGTTCCGGGGCTTCGAGGCGGCGGCCACGGGCACGCCGCCGGCCGTGAGCCGGGTCGTCTTGCCGTTGTCGTTGGTGACGGACAGCTGCGGCTTGTTGTTGGGGCTGGTCGAGGCCTTGGGGGGCTGGCCGCCGCCCGGGAACGGCGCCGCGTTGTTGAGGAGGTCCTTGTTTCCCCTGGACAACGACAGGAAACCCTGTAGGCCGGATGCGTTGCTATAGAGACCGGGACCCTTCGGAGACAGGCTGTGGAGAGAGTTGCCTAGGAGACAAGGAGAGAGAGAGAGAGAGAAAGATGTGCCTCAAACACACAGTGGATACAGAATGAGATACACACAGCCCTGGAGAGGATTTTATAACCTAACACTGTGTTTATGTCCTTATCCTGTATTTCTTGAGCCTGGTGTCAGGTTTGACTGTGAGAGTATGCAGCCAGGGCTTCCTCTTTTCCACCTCATGATACCACCAGGGACTATAGGGGTGTGTGTGTGTGTGTGTGTGTGTGTGTGTGTGCACGTGCGTTTGTGTGTGACTAATCCCTTCATGTGTTCATCTATTGATTCTATTCGGAGGTGACGTGAGGCTTGTACACACGGAGGAGGTGTGTGAGAGACAGACAGCACATAGCATACCTTTCCCAGACATCATGTCTATGATGTTGGGCTGCAACAGGACGGTCTTGTTGCGGTTGGGAGAGGACAAGGTGAGGGACTTGGCGGACTTGAACATGTGCATTATGTTGGCCTGGGGGCTGAAGTCCAGCTCCGGTGCCTTCTTCTTCATGTCGATGTGAACGCCGTGGATGCAGCTCCAGATGCCCTGAGGAGAGGAGAAGGAGAAGGAGAAGGAGAAGGAGAAGGAGAAGGAGAAGGAGAAGGAGAAGGAGAAGGAGAAGGAGAAGGAGAAGGAGAAGGAGAAGGAGATGGAGAGAAGAGAGGAAAGTAAAGGAGGGGAGGCGAGAGTATTACAGGAAAAACAAAATGGAGAAAGGAAAACAGAAGAGAGAGAATATAAGACAGAGATGAGCTCAATCCTCTGACCTTATAAACCTCACATCACAACTTGAAAGAATGCGAGTTCTTTGCCAGGCAAATGTTTGTTCTTAAGAGCTATAACAACTATACTTTCACTATCCGTTAATAGTCCAGGCAATCTAGCCCATTTTAGACCCAAAAATCAGACTAATTAAAATAGTTTTTTTTTCAACAGATATAATTTCTATGAGGTGTCTAGAATAACATACTAAAATAATTTGAATATGCAAATTAGCTTAATATATATTGAATATGCCCACATTTGCATATCACGAAAATTCCTTTTCCCCAAAATGTATAATATTTACATTGTTGTTTGTTAATGATATCAAACACACTGATCAGACTTTCATGAACCATTTCATCGAAATATTGTGACTTCATAGAATAACACCATTCATATGTATGACAAATGCATAAATCCGTCAAATCTTCCTCCAACCATCCTACTGCTAATGGTTGATGGCAATGCTGCTTTTGGACTGGCCTCTAACCTGAAACCTGCCGGGCTTGGTTGTACCTACCGGGGGCATAACCCCCACCGGTATAGTCCTCAGGGTCACAGAGGCACACAAGCCTCCCCACCACGACAAGGTAGCAACAACAGGGGAGGTTCCCCTGGTAACGTGGCCCAGGAAAGAGAAGTCTGGAACTCTCTGCAACCCGACTTCGGATGAGCGGATGAAGATGAATGGATGGATGAATTTGCAACACATTAAAGGGATTGTGACATTAAAAATAAATGAATTAATGTCACATGTGAAACCTTTAAGGAGTAGGAAACACACAACATAATTGTAGCGACAGAGCTGTGTGATGGAGTCTACCTGGAGGAGACAGAGCTGTGTGATGGAGTCTACCTGGAGGTGACAGAGCTGTGTGATGGAGTCTACCTGGAGGTGACAGAGCTGTGTGATGGAGTCTACCTGGAGGTGGGAGAGCTGTGTGATGGAGTCTACCTGGAGGAGACAGAGCTGTGTGATGGAGTCTACCTGGAGGTGGGAGATGTGTGATGGAGTCTACCTGGAGGAGACAGAGCTGTGTGATGAAGTCTACCTGGAGGTGACAGAGCTGTGTGATGGAGTCTACCTGGAGGTGACAGAGCTGTGTGATGGAGTCTACCTTGAGGTGACAGAGCTGTGTGATGGAGTCTACCTGGAGGAGACAGAGCTGTGTGATGGAGTCTACCTGGAGGTGGGAGATGTGTGATGGAGTCTACCTGGAGGTGGGAGAGCTGTGTGATGGAGTCTACCTGGAGGAGACAGAGCTGTGTGATGGAGTCTACCTGGAGGTGACAGAGCTGTGTGATGGAGTCTACCTGGAGGTGGGAGAGCTGTGTGATGGAGTCTACCTGGAGGAGACAGAGCTGTGTGATGGAGTCTACCTGGAGGTGGGAGATGTGTGATGGAGTCTACCTGGAGGAGACAGAGCTGTGTGATGAAGTCTACCTGGAGGTGACAGAGCTGTGTGATGGAGTCTACCTGGAGGTGACAGAGCTGTGTGATGGAGTCTACCTTGAGGTGACAGAGCTGTGTGATGGAGTCTACCTGGAGGAGACAGAGCTGTGTGATGGAGTCTACCTGGAGGTGGGAGATGTGTGATGGAGTCTACCTGGAGGTGGGAGAGCTGTGTGATGGAGTCTACCTGGAGGAGACAGAGCTGTGTGATGGAGTCTACCTGGAGGTGACAGAGCTGATGTGTGATGGAGTCTACCTGGAGGTGGGAGAGCTGTGTGATGGAGTCTACCTGGAGGAGACAGAGCTGTGTGATGGAGTCTACCTGGAGGTGACAGAGCTGTGTGATGGAGTCTACCTGGAGGTGGGAGAGCTGTGTGATGGAGTCTACCTGGAGGAGACAGAGCTGTGTGATGGAGTCTACCTGGAGTTGACAGAGCTGTGTGATGGAGTCTACCTGGAGGTGACAGAGCTGTGTGATGGAGTCTACCTGAAGGTGGGAGAGCTGTGTGATGGAGTCTACCTGGAGGAGACAGAGCTGTGTGATGGAGTCTACCTGGAGGTGACAGAGCTGTGTGATGGAGTCTACCTGGAGGTGGGAGAGCTGTGTGATGGAGTCTACCTGGAGGAGACAGAGCTGTGTGATGGAGTCTACCTGGAGGTGACAGAGCTGCGTGATGGAGTCTACCTGGAGGTGGGAGAGCTGTGTGATGGAGTCTACCTGGAAGAGACAGAGCTGTGTGATGGAGTCTACCTGGAGGTGACAGAGCTGTGTGATGGAGTCTACCTGGAGGTGACAGAGCTGTGTGATGGAGTCTACCTGGAGGTGGGATAGCTGTGTGATGGAGTCTACCTGGAGGTGGGAGAGCTGTGTGATGGAGTCTACCTGGAGGTGACAGAGCTGTGTGATGGAGTCTACCTGGAGGTGACAGAGCTGTGTGATGGAGTCTACCTGGAGGTGGGAGAGCTGTGTGATGGAGTCTACCTGGAGGTGACAGAGCTGTGTGATAGAGTCTACCTGGAGGTGGGAGAGCTGTGTGATGGAGTCTACCTGGAGGTGGGAGAGCTGTGTGATGGAGTCCACCTGGAGGTGACAGAGCTCTGTGATGGAGTCTACCTGGAGGTGACAGAGCTGTGTGATGGAGTCTACCTGGAGGTGACAGAGCTGTGTGATGGAGTCTACCTGGAGGTGACAGAGCTGTGTGATGGAGTCTACCTGGAGGTGACAGAGCTGTGTGATGGAGTCTACCTGGAGGTGACAGAGCTGTGTGATGGAGTCTACCTGGAGGTGACAGAGCTGTGTGATGGAGTCTACCTGGAGGTGGGAGATGTGTGATGGAGTCTACCTGGAGGTGGGAGATGTGTGATGGAGTCTACCTGGAGGTGGGAGATGGCCTGCAACAGCTTCAGGCGCGTCTGCAGAGTACAGGAACAAGAAGACTGGGATGGACTGAGACACTGCTGCAGCCAGGGGATGTCCTCCCAGAGGTAGGTCACCTGGCCTCTGTGACCCTGAGGACTATACCGGTGGGGGTTATGCCCCCGGTAGGTACAACCAAGCCCGGCAGGTTTCAGGTTAGAGGGCAGTCCAAAAGCAGCATTGCCATCAACCATTAGCAGTAGGATGGTTGGAGGAAGATTTGACGGATTTATGCATTTGTCATACATAAATTTGTCATACATATGAATGGTGTTTTTGATGTTATTCTATGAAGTCACAATATTTCGATGAAATGGTTCATGAAAGTCTGATCAGTGTGTTTGATATCATTAACAAACAACAATGTAAATATTATACATTTTGGGGAAAAGTAATTTTCGTGATATGCAAATGTGGGCATATTCAATATATATTAAGCTAATTTGCATATTCAAATTAAGTTTCAGAGAAACTTGTAATACAAAAAAGTTTAGTTTTCATGTTAAGATTCACTGTGGAAAGTTTCATTGTGATAGGACAAAAGAAAAAATAATGCCCATTAGGGTGTTTAGTTTTCTCGAGGTATTAGCACACATCTTGAA
>NC_139702.1:30827176-30847176 GCF_964188405.1 Protomyctophum parallelum | reverse complement strand
TTCGAGCTCACTTTTGATGCTCTTTGTGTGATCAAGGCGTTCATTTACCAAAAAAAAACCACCAAAAAGTAAAAAATATGGAGATAAGAAGTTTCTTCGCCCGACAGCGACGTACGGCATCCTCAGGGAGGATATAATGAAGGGTAATAATGAAAGACTTCTTTTATGAGCGTCCCGTTTGGCCAGAGATGCTGTGAAGTGACGGCCTGATGGGAGAGAGAGAGAGAGAGAGAATCAGCAGCTATAATAAAAGAACATGGTTGAAAGAGAAGTGGTGTGATGAAGGCTCCATGGTGGAGGAGGACAAAGTCTGCCTTTTCTTTTGTACCGCCTGTCTGTGAAAAAAAAGGAGATGTGAGACTCTGCAGGTGCCTGCCGCCAGCCGCATGTGACTGCCTGACTTCTCCCTCTGTGAACGTGTTGTACCACAGGATGTAATGATGATGATTCCATGCTGTTAACCCATTTTGAGCGAAGAACCCCTTTTGGTGTTATGTTATGCTTTATGTATTGAAAAATAGCAGATCTACAAGCTCATAGCGCGCCACCGAGTGGCGCGCTACGAGCTTGCAGGTCAGCTATTTTTTTTAAATCAAAGAACCACTGACATAGAAACATAGCTTTTTCAGAAAACTGTCGGGATGTAGAGGATATTTTTAGAATCTGATCTCAGGTCAAAATGGGTTAAAGTAAGGGAGAAAAACTGCATGATGAGCAGGGGCACTCAATGGTAAAAAAAAAAGGAGGAAAAGGAGGTGAGAGCCTTCATTATAGCAAAGACGTCTCATGTCATATCCTGTATAATCATGGGGGGTATACCTGCATACTTTTAAGTTGAGCCACTTTTAACCACTTGTGTCTCTCCTGTGAGCACCAGGGTGTATCGCTGTCCACTGTTGATTCTTCCAACTAAATTCTATTTTATTAAAACAAGAGAGAAAAAAGATTCCGGGCACTCTAATGGTAAAAAGAGAGAGAGGAAGGAAACGGCCTTCATTCAAATCAGGCAAAGGCGTTTTTGTATTCTCCCATGTTGTATCCGGTAAAATCATGGGGTATATACCTGAAACTTTTTAAACGCTTTTAAACAACTTGTTTGTTCTCGTGTGAGGATTTAGTTGATGCTGTTAAAACGTTTAACGTTTAACCACCGCGGATACCCCGTCGGTACCCGAGTTTGACGGTGGGGAAATATACTTCCCAGTAAATATACTTTTATAAGTTAACGGGTAACGGGCGGGTTGCGGAACTGATGATTGACGGGCAGGGCGGGTGCAGGCATCGAAAATTGGACCCGTGCAGGACTCTGGTATGAGGTAATAGGTGTACACAATGGGTGCGCACACTTTTTGGACTTGAGAGCTATTTTCAAAATGACCACCTCAACAAGTTCTACCCACCAGAAAAAAAATAGTATCCCATTGCTGAAATTAGTTAAAAAACGTACACGAGGGAGCTTTGGAATAGCGGCACTGATGTTGCATAAGACAAACACACTTGGAATAGGAAATAGAAGGGGGAAATGGAATGGAAATGGTATAGTTTTTTTCGTATATAACTTTGTAATGCTACTGACGATGGCGCACAACAAAACAAGGTATGCATTGTGGGTTTGAGCTGACATGCCCAAAACCAATCAAGTCACCTTAATTCAAGTGGCAGATTTCAATTAATCTTTATTGAGTGGTGCAACCACTCCAAGGAACAGCAATGTGTCCGCCTATGTGTTCACCTATGTATGTGTTAATGTTAATGAGCACCATAATGAGTACCAGTAGGGGTGCTGTTGTGCAGAAACAGAGAGAGGGATAGTGCTGCACTGTTACCTGCTGTTACAATTGTAATATGATGTGATGTATGCCCCCCACCCCCCCTCCCTCTCTGTCAACACCCCCACCCCAACCCTGCCTCCCTCCCCGCATCCTCCCATATCTTTCTTTTTTTTTCTGCAAGGAAGAAACTAGTGGCGGTGCACTCACGTGCAGCGGCTCAGTGCACTCTTTGTACACCCTTCATTTCATTGTCTAAGTATTTGTATACTCTGTGCAGTGACAATAAATTGAATCTAATCTAATCTAATCTAATATGAGAGAGAGTGAGAGAGAGAGAGAGAGAGAGAGAGAGAGAGAGAGGGGGGGGGGGGGGGGTGAGGGACATATGATAGGTGTGAGGGACATGTTAGCACGCTCAGTATGTTGGTGTTAATCAGACATGGGCATTTAACTAAACGGCTCCATCTCTCTATCTGTGTATGTCTCTCTCTCTGTCCACTGGCCAGCAACAAAGTGAACGGATGCATAGTCTCAGGGGCCAGATCTACAATCTGTCTACCCAGAGCATTTTGTGTGAGCTGCCAGAGTCTGTCTGCCATACAACATTACTATGGTAAAGACACGCTGGAACAGCGACCTATAGCATCGTGTTTCATTAAGCCATCTCGGCATTTGCCTTTGTTTTTTGCAGCAGCACACTGAGCGATTCAGGGCCCGACGCCATGGGGGTGCCAGAGGGTGGCCTGGCGTGCACCCTCAGTTGCCAATTCTACCCCCTTAGTTTTTAGTTTTATGTGCATATTGTTTTACTAATTCAAAATGATGTGTTTCCCCCTTGCTATTGTCAACTCATTTCATCCTGGAGCCGAGCCTGGGGCGACTCAACCAGAAAATAGATACACCTGTATTGATCCTGTGGGGGGGAATTCAGTCGCAAAGAGACTCACAAACACAGGATACGCGAGCTTCAACAACATGGTGACTGTATTGTTCCCATCATGTGCAAGAACTCATTCTAAGAACTCATTAATTCTGTCTCATTCGGACAGTTTGCCTTCTCAGTAAATTTCCCATGGATCTAAAACTAGAGACGGATGATAATGTGTTTTACAGAGGACTCAAATGAATCAAATCAACTCTGCTCACGTGTATAGTTTCTGACTGGTTATTGGAATGATTGTCTACTTTTGTTTCACACATTAACGTATTTGGTCAGATTTTTATGATGTTAATTGTAATTGTAATCAACCAGTGGTCCGGGGACCACCAGTGGTCCTTGAGTTCCAGGTGGTCCCCAGCCAAATGATGCAAAGTTGGAAACCAAATGGACCATTATTAGATCTTTAACTCTTGAGAGTGTATAATTATGTCAAATAAAAAAACAAACATAATGTAATTTTAAGAGTATAAGAGAAGTACTGTCGGATACAACAATACAAAGGGAAGAAATAACGATACAAATGCACCATGAATAATAAGACATTTTTGGAGAGGATCCATTGCTCTTTTGATCCTCCTGGCTGTGTCTAACAAACACGGTGATTTAACGACACAATGTCGAGTCGTTATCATAACCATGATAAGAACTCGTTATCATAACCATGATAAGTCCTCGTTTATTGTTCTTTCAGCTAAACTATTTTGTGCAAATAACGCAGATGACATCGAGGACAAACGCTGCATGCGTGTGGACATGCTATCTTCGCTGTTGGGTGGAAACCTCATATGTCCAAAACTGCTACTTTTCAGGATTCAAATGAAAAAAAAGAACGACTGTTCTGCAGTTAACGTTGGAATAGAAATGTTAGAATAGGAAGATAAGAGGTTTCTGCCCGACAACAACGACATGCAAAGCGTCCCTCCGCTCGTGAAAAGTATTTCTGTGTAAACCATACAGAAAGCAACACAGTGGCGTTGCTGTGTGGATGTCTGTGATGTCTGCTACAGTACCACTCCACACAGCCATAGCACCCTATAGCCTGGAGGGAGGATGGCTCTGAAAGGTTATTATCTGACAAAAGATGACATAGTTTGTCTCTGGACCAAATTTGAAAAATTATACATATAGGCGAGTAGTTTGCAAGACTGTGTGTGTGCAGACAGACATAACGACAGACAGACATGCATGGGGGAGAATGCGAGATCCTGCCTTTGGCCATGGAGATAAAAATAGGAGGGTTAAGGAAGGAGGGAGGGAGACGGGGGGGAAAAATCGACGAATAGGTTAGGAAAAAAATAGCATGGGATTGGGAAGAACGCAAGGTTAGGAGTGATGGAATATTAATGGAAGGATAGCAAGGATGGGGAGGAAGGAAGAACAGCGAAGGATAGGGAGTGAGGAAGGGGTCATGGCTATAATTCCGTGATAAATAAATAAAAGGCTGATAAAGCCAAACATAGCCAACCTTTACAAGCGCTCAACACATCGGGGTCTGCGACGTGTTGTGAGCTTTTCGGGTCGGACTTAACAGAGAGGGAGAGAGAGAGGGCGAGAGTGTCGTTCCTGGGCAGGATGGAGAAGAGATGGAATGAGGCGAGAGAGGTGAAGTGGTAAATAAATGGTAATGGAAGAGAGACAGGGGTGGAGGAGGAGGAGAGCGGGGTGAATTGATAGTGATGGAGCGATAGAGATGGAATTATTACACACGGGCCTCCCTGTGTGTGTGTGTGTGTGTGTGTGTGTGTGTGTGTGCACGCACTCGTCTTTTTTCCATTCACACATTCACAGGCTATTATACACAATCTGAAGCATAACATACACACGCGCGTGCACGCACACACACACACGCACACGCGCACACACACACTCACAAACACATACACACACACACTAATGATGATGAAATGGTGTGTTAAGAGTCGCGTGTGATAGAGAGAGAGAGAGAGAGAGAGAGAGAGAGGGAGAGAGAGAGAGGGAGAGAGAAACAAACAGACAGAGAGAGAGAGACTAAAGGGGGGGAGGGCTGAACCAGTGAAGTTTGAAGTCCCAAGGCAATGAGCGACACGCACGCATGCACAGACGCACGCACGCACGGACGCACGCATGCACAGACATACGCATGCACGGCACTTAGAACTGTGCCCATGTGACTCCTTTATAGTTATTATTACTGAAGTTGTACCACAGTGATTCAAAGAACATTGACTGTTATTATTGTGTGCGTGTGTGTGTGTGTGTGTGTGTGTGTGTGTGTGTGTGTGTGTGTGTGTGTGGGTGTGGGTGTGTGTGTGTGTGTGTGTGGGCTATCAACAGGAATGAATTCTGCACTGGCCATAATATATGAAATGTGTCTTGATAGTGTACAGGGTTTGACGGGGTCAGATACAACAACATGGCATGTCAGAGCAGGTCTCACCGTCCCCTATGATGCCCAGTATGGCCAGGTCCACGTGTCGCTTCCAGTAGGATCCTTTCTGCAGCGCGATGCCGTAGCCGGTGGTGGCGAAGATGTATCCGCTGCCGATGGTCACCAGCTTGCAGCCGTCGTCCCGTCCCGCCATGTAGTTGAGCACCGCCGCGTCGTAGATGAACGCGTCCAGCTTCCTGTTACGGCAGGAAGACACACAAGTCACTCTCTGTTTAGCTGCTTCCTGTACGGCAGGGAGACACATTAGTGCTTCCTGTACAGCAGGGAGACACACAACACTCTCTGTTTGGTGCCTTTCTTTGTTTTGTTTTTTGCTGGTTTTTCAACTCATTTAGTTTCCAAACATTTTCGACATTTAAAACAAATCGTAAACATAGACGTATAAGCTCGCAGTTAATTCAGAGCCATGGACAGCAGCCACAGTTAATTCAGCACCATGGACAGCAGCTACAGTTATTTCAGAACCATGGACAGCAGCTACGGTTTCTTCAGGGTCATGGACAGCAGCCACAGTTATTTCAGCACCATGGACAGCAGCCACAGTTATTTCAGCACCATGGACAGCAGCTACGGTTACTTCAGGGCCATGGACACTACAGCAGTACTTCAGGGCCATGGGCAGCAGCCGCTCAGCTCAGTGACCTTGTGGTTAGCGTGTCCGCCCTGAGACTCGAAGGTCAGGGTTCGATCCCCGGTCGGGTCATACATAAAGACTCTGACCCAATGCATCCCTGCTTGGCACTCAGCATCAAGGGTTGGATAGGGGGTAACATACTATAGCGTCATGTCCAGGGGGTGTACTTGTACATCAAGCCGCCTCACGCTACAGAAACAGGAGATAGGCTCCTGCCCTATATGGCTCTCTCTCTCTGTCTCTCACCCTTTCTGCCAATTATATTTTATTATTATTACTTTGTGATCCTATATTGGCTAGACTAGGGTGGGTGGAAAAACATAACATCCAGACTTGCATAAGGAGAAGAGACTGGAGCAGCACGGACATTTAGAGCCTTTTATTTAGGTGCTGAGTATACAAAAACGACTAACGTTTCGACCTTGCGGTCTTCATCAGAGTCATGACTCTGATGAAGACCGCAAGGTCGAAACGTTAGTCGTTGCTGCTCCAGTCTCTTCTCCTTATGCAACTTTGATGTCCCTGCACCTGTGAAGCACCGGATCAGCCGTTTCAGGCTTGAGGCGCGTTGGTAGACTCCCCTTCATAACATCCAGACTGTTTAGGGGTCTGCTATGGCAAAAGCCAGACAAAAACATGTGGGGCCTTTTGTAACACTTCAAATGCCTACACTGTAAATCCCTGGAACATGTGACGCGTTTAAACCTAAACACCATGTGTGTAATAATAAAATGCCACATGTTAATGGTTATGGTTAATTAATGGTCATAAAATACAGTAGAACACGAGTTCACTCAAACACCTCACGAGAACACCTAGTGTTCAAATTCTAAACACCTATATGACTGACTTTGATTGTAAAAACTAAACACTAGAGCTGGGACTCGATTAAAAAAAAAAATCTAATTAATCAGAGGCTTTGCGATTAATTAATCTAGATTAATCGCATTTTAATCGCATATCATTATTTGACCCGAGAACAGTGAGAAAGCAATTTTTTTAAATGGATTTTGGTATACTGGTGAATCAATGAATAGTGAATACATAAGTTTAAGCAATAAAACATTGTTTTTGTAGTAATAGGGGTAATAATTCTTTATTGAATAATTGCACACAACTGTGCTGTAGTCCACGCTACCATCGGATAGCCTTTTAAATCCTATTTCCAATCCACGGGGACAAGCAAAGTGATCTCAGCGGCTTCCCCCAGTCTGGTGAACTGTCTGCGGTTTCTGGTGGTGTTATTGTCTGAAGAGGACACGGACACTTGGTGCGCAGGTCCGTCTGAAAACTGTCCAGTGACAACGTTCCGCGGTGAAGAAAATAGTGCGATTAAAATGCGTTAATTTTTTTAATGCTTTAATTTTTCTGTAGTTAATTAATCATAATTAATCGCAATTAGTCCCGGCCCTACTAAACACGTTTATGTGTTTAAAAAGTGTTACAGGGATTAAACATGTTCTTCTGTTTATAATCTAAACACTGTGACACGTTTAAAAAGTGTTACAAATATGTGTTTAAAACTGTTTATAACCTAAACGCTTGGGTTTAGTGTGTAGTAACCATTGTTCTGATCCCCTTTTGTCATCAGGGAGCAAGGCTTGTACACATCTGTCTGTGTACAAAATCCTAATTTAGTTTGTGAAATGAACACTCTTCTTCACTGTGTTGAAGTTTTCACATTCCACGGATTGGTCCTTCAGGAATGTCAGTGGTGGACACAACTTAGCACACCAGAGTTATGGCTGCTAATTGAGCGATAAGGGCTGCCCATAGCCCCATACCAAGCACGGCAACTGTATAACTATACATATTATTTCACAAGCCTCGCTTCCGGATGAGAACGGGAGATATATACATTATCATAAATGTATATACAGACGTGGGAGTCAACCCAGGGCAAAGCCAGGCTATAGGCAAGAAGACGCACCACCTACATAGATGCATGACAGTTTAGCTATAACAGCATAGTGGTCAAGATCCTGATGCTAAATAGGAGAGTGCGGAGGACGGCGATTCAGTAGTTCCGAGTCGGTGTCATAGTTGTGGTGTGGAATCACACCATCCACTCTAATGTATTTGTAGTGGCAGTAACCGTGCTCGGTGTGTGGACAGCCCTTTAGCCTCACAGCGTACACAGAGGGACAGTGATGGGTCCATTTCCACATGCTCAGAGGTAAATGTTCAGTTGTTTTTGCCAGTCAGTGCAGCTGCGGCAGTCCCTGAATAACCCAGGCTATATAACTTGCCCACACAGTTCCAACAGAGCGGCTAACAAAAGATAAATCATGCATCAGCCAACATAGTCTCACTCTCGAGCCAGTAATATTACGGCTGTTATCTAGGGCTGTTCAACAAGCCGCTGTGGAGCCTAAACATGAGAGTTAAAGAGACAATGTATGACGCGCACGCACAAATAATTCAGCTCCAATCCATGAGTTTTGACCATGTGTTCTCCACAACACGTGAGAAAAAGTTCTCCCAGCAAACAATTATGCTAAACGCGGCTGTTACTGTGTTTAAGTTGTGTTTCCAGCGGTCAACAGAAAATTGTCACCTCCCACGCTCACACCGCTAATAAGGCGCAGCGCCTGAAGCACACTAGAGGGTACAGCCCCAAAATGTCAAATATTTCCGTAATGGTTGAAATCTGTCCCCATGCCATGACCCCCCTTCTTGGCAGCACAGTGTGCGAGATCAGGTTGCATCACCAGACCCATCCATCTATACCGCTTATCCGGAGTCGGGTCGCAAGGGGCAACAGTTTCAGGAGTCTCTCCCTAGTCGGGAGACACTCAGGAGGCATCCGTACTAGATGCACGGACCACCTTAAGCTGGCTCCTTTTCAAGTCCATCCTAACGATGCCCGTGCTCCAACCCAACGGTGTACATTAACCACAGCAACGGCGCCGTGTTTTTATTCCTGTGAGAAAGAAAGTAAGTGATTAAACTACTACTAAAAGAGAGAGAGAGAAAAATAACAAAGCACTCAATCTCCCAAGTTACTCAACTAAAAAGCCTTTATTAAATTGGCTGCACCATGATAGCAGAGCCAGTGCATGTCGGCAAACACAGTTTGATGATGTGTGCAGACAGAGGTTTGCCATCATGGCAACAAACAGCCAATTGAATAAGAGGTATTGGAGAATCATATACTTATAGGGGCGTATCATTCTATATACAGGGGTGTATATTATATTAACCCTTTGACCTATGTACAGTATGCTTTAATTTACCCTCTGACCGAGTGTATCCATGTTGACCCAGCTGCACTGTGCTCTTTGTGTGACACGTTGCCTCCCTCTGATCCAGTGCAGTGTTTTAGTAACCCACAGATATTCTGATTGCTCCCTCAGACCCATGTGACCAAATCTGACTGAGAGATTTTTTCATGTCATATGAAAGCAGGGAATCATAGCTTCAAATTGACATATTGGTTGTTCAGTTTGACTCACCAGTTTTGGAGATATGGCATATATAGTAATGTCTTGCAGAAAACAGCGAGTTGAGAAAACAGGCTTGAAAGGTTCACTTCTGTGGTCTCTAACATTACACCTACAGTAGCTACATGTTTAAGCATTTATTTCATAATATGTACATGTCGATTTCAGCTCTGACACTTATTTCAGACATGCTCTAGTATGTGAAGAGTCTGCCTGTGCTATTGACTCATTTTTGGGGGGAAAAGCTGGAATTTGCGCGTTGGCAGTCTCTCAGTCAAATCTGGTCACATATGTTCTTGTATTTCTGTCCATGTGCAATGTGAAATCATCCCGGCTTGTAGCCAGGTCGAGTCGACTTTCTCTGGCAGTACTCAAATGTTCTGAAATGTTCTGAGACGAACTTGGAAAAGGCCACGGATCATTCGTGTGGGCCGGTATCTTGCTTGTATTGTGACATCACTACTCGCTACTTGCTATATAACCTGAAAGCAAGCTGGGTGAAGTCAGCTAATAGCCGACTAAACTGAGGACCACGTCTCTCTTTTGGTTCATCATTCATTGCGTTGTACGGCAATATCCTTTTTAATATTTTAACTTATTCTTTTTGTATCATCTACCTTATCTTTTTGACTTATTCTCATTTTTGTATTATCTTCAAATAAACCTTTTCGATTAGACCTAATTGTTTTTGCCTCATTATCTACTGGGATATTGACAATCATCAATAATTGGCGTCGCCTACACAGGATTTTGTGAGACGGGTCTCTGGCCAGAAGCAGAAAAGAGCAAGATCAACACAACAGGTACAGTAGATTTTTTTCTAGATTTTTCTAGACAGGGGAAAACAGGGAACTATGCTCTGTGTCGGTGTTCCTGTAACCTAGTGCCAACCTAAACATCCACCGAACCTACGGTATGAATTGACTGCCTTCTTCCAAACCTACGGACATAATTATGCAAGCTTGGTGTTCAAGAGATGTATTGATAATCATAAACAAATTCTTATTTCTATCTGTGTGAGAGAGAGGCCGTATAGTCCAAGACAACATCTGGACTTCCTATTAAGAACAAGAATGTCGGGGAATATGACCAACAACCCTAACCCATGCAGCAGTGAAGTAGGTGTACTAGCCCTTTAGTTAGGCTACCGCGAGACTGGTAAACACATATTTTGGCTATAGACGCAACTTTCCAGAAAGATCGATCACTTATGTAACTCAATAATTAACTCAATAATATAAAGTTGGGACCACTCTCTGGTGAAGGGGAGAGTGGAGTGGAGGAGAGAGAGGGAGAGATAAGGACGACACAGAGAACCGTGTGAGAGATGGTAGCTGGTTCTCTGGGGTTTGGCTCTCTGCTTCTGACTGTCACTGAATAAACAACAACTGTGTCTCCCAAATTATTTTCCATAACAGAGGCTTTTTAGTTTCCTAACTCTGGAGATGCGGGGCTGTATTTTGCGTGTCTTAAGTACCAGGTCTTATTACCTAACTTGAGTAAACTAAAGACCTGGAGGCGTGATCAATGCTCTTTGGCCACTTAGGATAGCCAAATGGCATTGCTCACACCTCCAGGTCTTTAGTCAACTCAAGTTAGGTAATAAGAACTGGTACTTAAGACACACAAAATACAGCCCTAAATGTGCCAATTGTTGAGTTTTGGTTTTAGTACTTCAACCACTTAAACGCCCAGCGTCCGTATCGTGGGGAAAGCTTCCTCTGAAAGTAGCCGATGGACAAGGTCACAACGTGTTGCTACGCAATGCGTTGTGACCTTGTGGATCAGCTATTATCGGAAAAAAAGCTTTCCCCACAATAACAGAAAACAGAAAGGAATCTATACACTTTAGACTTCTCGTGGTTAATTTAACTCTGAGCGTTACAGACCCATAATGGTCTATTTGTTGGACCCCCTGCTGCTCCCCGGGCTCGAGGACAAGCTGACAACCAGAGTGGTCTAATCCAGTGGTTCTCAACCTGTGGGTTGGGGACCCCCAAATGATATGGGGGTTCTCACTCAACAGTAAACAAACCAATTACCGTACAGTATCTGCACATTTCTAAAGTGACAATTTAATTACTTTTAAATGAAAATGTAAAGATCCATTACTGTGTGGAGAGTAAACAATAAACTATACTATTTTTAGTAGTTCCCATCGGGGGGGTTAAGGAGATCAAGGCAAGAAAGAATAAAGTTAAAGGGTTAAGTAAAGCGTTTCAGATATTTAGAAGTTTATACCACAGGGTCACACAAAAGCACCAAAAGTGGCAGATCCACAAGCTCGACGTTTTGACCTAAATGTGAAACATGGAGATACAATTAAGGGTTCTGCCCAACGCCAGCAGCAATATACAATGCAGTATATTATGTTTAGAACCATACAAGACCAAAGCCATTATGACAGGCAGCTATTATTGCCTCCATTGGTGTGTATACAGTAGGTGTGTGTGTGTGTGTGTGTGTGTGTGGACCCTGCATATCCATTTGTTCCCATTTGGACTACTCCAAATGTGTGTGTGCGCGCGCGCGCTCGTGTGTGTTTGTGTATGTGTGTGTGTGTGTGTGTGTGTGTGTGTGTGTGTGTGAAAGGTATAACATAAACCTTCAAGCACAAATGACTATTAACAGTTGTGACAGCTCTCTGGCTGCAGCTGCAATCATGCGGCTCCATAATGAGCACCTGGGAAAAAAAATAACAGAAAATGCGTGACTGCACATTTTCCCGCCGTGAGGAGACAGTTGTCAGTTAGCTATCTGTACAGTAGATACTGTTGTACTGTGGCTTATTCTTCTTCTTCTTCTTCGTCCTTCCTTCCTCCCTCCCTTCCTCCCTCCCTCCCTCCCTCCCTTCCTTCCTTCCTCCCTTCCTCCCTCCCTCCCTCCCTCCCTCCCTCCCTCCCTCCCTCCCTCCCTCCCTCCCTCCCTTCCTTCCTCCCTCCCTCCCTCCCTCCCTCCCTCCCTCCCTCCCTCCCTCCCTCCCTCCCTTCCTTCCTTCCTTCCTTCCTTCCTTCCTTCCTTCCTTCAGGCGGCAGTGGTTCAGAGGTATAGAGTGTCCGGATAGGAACCACGAGGTTCCCAGTTCGATCCCAGGCTCCCCCAGAGTTAGTGTCGAAGTGTCCTTGAGCAAGACTCTGAACCCCTAATTGCTCCCGATTTGCAGGTTGGTATGTATGGCAGGAGATGAATGTAATAATTCGGATTAAAAAAAAAACCTATATAAAAGCACTGTTTACCATTGTGACGTTTCATGGGCCCCCACGGCGTCTGGGTACGCCACAGACTTTGGCACGATGGTCAAGATAAATTGTATCCTCTGAGCAAGCAGACACAGGCTCTATTAGCTCAAGCGGGTAAAAAAACAGGTTCAAATCCGGGGTAGTTGAGGAAAGTTACACGGTTATGTTTTTGTGTTCCCTGTAAATGAATGGCCTACAACTATACAGTGTCGTGCAAAAACACGTTTGTTTTGAGCTTGTTTTGAATTTGAATCTTTAAAATTAACAGTTTGTGAACAAGGTTTCCACAACGATGATGAGTTGGCCCTCTAGGGGGCTTAGAAACGTGTGTGTGAGTGTGTGTGTGTGTGTGTGTGTGTGTGTGTGTGTGTGTGTGTGTGTGTGTGTGTTAGGGCACGCGCGCGCATGTGTCTGATGCAACGTCTCTTCTGTTTGTTTGTTTGTTCTTTGCATGTTTTCTTTAAGTGGAGCAGCGTGGGTATTGCAACAACAGTGTTTCTCCATCTCTCTCTCTCTCTGAGTCAGGGATAATGAGGCTCCAGTTGACAGGTCGTGCACGCCGGCATTGACAGTGAGGGTCATGACCAGTGGCGTAGCCCCCCCCCCCCCCCTGTAGCCCCCCAGGGGTCTTCCGGGGGGGGTATCATCATTTGTGCTTCCATGCGAGCTTACATCTGCCTTATATTAGTGTTTTTGAAAAGAATATCGAAAATGTTTGAATCATTTTTAATTCGGTCATTCGTGCGAGCTTGTATACTTAATGCTATGCGGGTTTGGGAAAGTACATCACAAATGTTTGAATGATTTAGCTTTTTTCTTTAAACATAAATCTTCTCTGGCAAAACAAAACCTTTCCAGGTGTGGGTCAACGGCCAAATACATATTCATGTATGTGTCCCTGACTGACGTTTGGAAACCACTTGCCGTGGATTTTTATGTGCATTTTTTTTCCCATGAAAAACTAGAGGGTGCCAAAAAAGTGACCACTCCTGAACCCGGTGGTACCTTTGCTGTGTGTCTCTCCCCCCGACTCTCTCCATGTTTACTGTTCATTCTCCACTGTGCTATCAATAAAGTGTGGTTATCGGGGCGGGATAAACCTCTTTTTTTAAATATATTTTTTTATCCCACGAATTTGTAACCCATTTTTCACCCCTGTGTCAATCATCTAATGTGATCCTGGGCTCTACACACCCTCCACCAACCTAGTCCCCATATATGGGGGACAAGGGGAGAGCCACGGACTTGAACTCATGCGTCCTTCATGCCTGAGTGTCCAAGTTGCTCCTTTACACCTGACAGGGGGGAGTTTCCCTGGTTGGACGTAGCGCGTGGAAGGAACACGTTATTCCAACCAGTTCCTTTCCCCTCCATCAGGCGCCCTGGCTGGCCAGGGGGAGGCAGTTTAGTGACCAGGATTACTACATGTTTTTTGTGAGGGTATACCTACCCTAGGCTAGGGGACACGGGGAGAACATGCAAACTCCACACAGAAAGGCCCTTTCGCCAACCCCACCTTCGGGTATGGGCACTGATGGAAGGAAACACGCCGCCAGCACCCATAGCTCTTATCTAGAGTTATTACAATCCCTATAACATCATGGCGTATAGTTCTTATTTCGTTTTTGTTTAGTTTCCGTCTGCGAACAAAAGGTAGTCGACGAACATTCCATTGGTCATATACCGTATAGTTTGAGTCTAGCCCATTTTAGGTGGGAACCCCTTTTGGTTAGCATTACGTTATGCTTTAGCTATTGAAAAATAGCAGATCTACAAGCTCATAGCTCGCCACCGAGTGGCACGCTACGAGCTTGTATGTCTGCTATTTTTGAAAAATCGAAGAGCGACTTGACGTATAGAAGACATTTTTAGAATCTGATCTCAGGTCAGAATGGAAAACTGTCAGGATGTAGAAGACATTTTTTAGAATCTGATCTCAGGTCAGAATGGGCTAGGGAATCAACAGCACTTTGAGCAGCCCCCTACATGGTGTACACAGTGGGACGTACCCGGTCTTGAGGTGCACCAGCGCGTCCTGCACTCCCTTCTGGTGGTACTTGGTCATGTACTGATGCATGTCAGGGTAGTTCTTCCTGATGTTCCGCTCCGTGCTCCCGTTAGGCACCGTGCCGAAGCGGAACGGAGGAGAGTACGAGTACGGACTCTGGAACTGTGGGACGGAGAGAGAGAGAGAGAGAGAGAGAGAGAGAGAGGGAGAGAGAGAGGGAGAGAGAGAGAGGGAGAGAGAGGAGAGGGAGAGAGAGAGGAGAGAGAGAGAGTGAGGGAGAGAAAAATGGGGGAGAGAAAGAGACAGTAGAGTGGAATCATCAGTCATCCTCATTCTGTGTCCAGTCTACCGTTAGACTGGTAGAGCACAAACACACACACACACACACACACACACACACACACACACACACACACACACACACACACACACACACAGACACAGTCACATGCACATGCACATGCACGCATACACAAATGCACACCTGCACACACGCACGCACGCACGCTCGCACGTGCGCGCATAGGGGGCAATCATGCACATAGGGGGCGAGTCTTTCATAATCCCTCCATGTGTTTATGGGGGCGTGTGCATTTGTTTGTGTGTGCGTGCCTGTGCCTGTGCCTGTGGCTGTGGCTGTGCTGTGTTGGCAGTGTTATGAAGTTGACGGCTCCAGCCAGAGGCTGTGGGCTCTGGCAGGCCGCAGGCCACTGCTCTGGAGAGCAGCCATCTGGCCGCGGGCCTGGCATCCATTACTACACTCCTCATGTCCTGGCTGTCTGGCTGTCTGTCAGCACATCATTCAGCGTGCTCGCACACGCACGTACGTGTTTGTGTGTGCGTGTGTGTGTGTGTGTGTGTGTGTGTGTCCACAAGTATAGTACAATTTCCCTTCGAAGGGACGCGTGAGCTCAGTTCGTGGCTCTCCCCAAGTTGGCAGAGGGATAGAAGCGCCCAGGATTACAGCTTATAGGGAATTGGCACGGGGTGAAAAATGGATTACAAAAATCTAGGGATGAAGAATTTAGGGAAAAAACGAAAGACTCGGGGAGTTATAGGGCTTAGAGTCCGTTCACACTGAGCATAACAACTATAACTATAACAAATATGTGACCGGGGACAGTGGTTTAATATACAAGGAGGCCATGGTCATTTTTCAGTTCTTTACATATTATGAAACTGCACACTGTAACCTTTCATATGATGTATTGCTCATTGAAATTGGGGGGGAAATGAAGAAGATATGACCATTTGAAACTTGAACCAGAAATGTCAAATTAGAGAATTCCCCCTTCAAAGTTTTCAAATAATTTGAGCCCAGGAATGGGTGTGACAATAGATACTTGTCTCCACTCCTAGATACTTGCATAAACACTCCCCCCATCCACTAACCACTCCCCCCACTAGGTTAGCTGTCAACTGCACAGAATTACTTGAGTGGACACTTAGTAAAAGAGTAAGGTCATCTAGAACTCTTAGAATAAGAATAAAGAGATGAGAAAGTATCAATATTGCAATATAGAAATATAGGACGGACGTTGTTTAGTGAATGTTTTGTAATAATACAATCTAAAAAGTAACTAGTAGGCTAATTGAGTTTTCAAATAAATACATGTGGAGTAAAACTACTTGCAGCTAACACTGCAAGTAGGCTATAATTTATTCCATGAAGTTACTTGTAGTTTTAGACCCATGCTTTTAATTGCTAAATTTAAAAATGCTGTATGTTTACATTACATTATTATTATGTACAAAGGTACCTTTTTACCCCTAAATGCATGACTTGAATCAGCCGTGCACTGATGTGAAAGAGTTAAAACTTTACCAACAGAAAGTCAGGGGAAAAAAAAATACCTTAGACCTTTGTTATAATCCTTCCACTTTTAAGACAGGATTTGTACTACACTATGTCTTCACATTCAATATTTGAGCTGTTCTTCTAACAACAACAATGTCATGGATTGATCAAATTATATAAAAGACGGATTTCACCGCGACGCGTGATCACGCATGGATGTCATGGATTGATCAAATTATATAAAAGACGGATTTCACCGCATGTTATTCATTCATGTATTGATCATCAGGCAGCAGCATCCAACGGTAATAAAGTTACAAAGATTAAAACAGTGCTAAACATGCACGTACGTGTGTGCACTGAAATAAAGGGCAGAAGAATGGATTTATAACTAAGACAATCTCGTCAGAACGTGTGTGGTGTGGAGACCACAAACAAACATAAAACTGGCAGCAACCTTTTTTTTCTTCAGTGGACGACGACGGGTGAATCTGTTAATTTATACTTTTATTACAATATCCAACAGCATCATATCAAGTTAACAATAATGCTGATGTTGTATTTACTATTGTCACAGAAACACACTGCACGGCTACTGTAACTGGAGAACAAAGATAGCTATGGCCAATTGAAAAGACTCTATGTAAATACGTGCAGGAATGTTCAAACTAAACCAAAATACGGCAAATAATCTGTAATTATAGAGACATTTTTGCAATGTAAATACAACGACACTAAAACGACTTTCTGATGGAATAAAAACATTCTTTAACATTCCAACTGTGTTAATGTGGCTAAAAACGAAAACGAAAAAAAAAAAAAAGTATTTCGGTCTATTGAAGTTTGAAGTTTCATTAGAGCCGACTTGTGGTTGAAAATACTGGGAGGGGTCACATATACCTTCTTGTCGGACAGGCCTGTGACCTGGTCCACAAACTCCTCCTGGATCATGAAGGCGGCCAGGTTGGCGGTGTAGGAGGCCAGGAAGATGACGGCGAAGAAGGCCCACACCGACACGATGAACTTGCTGGTGGTCCCTTTGGGGTTCTGCACGGGCACCGAGTTGTTGAACACCAGGCCCCACAGCAGCCAGATGGCCTTCCCCACGGTGAAGGACGGCCCGTGGGGGTCTGACACAGAGAGAGACAGAGAGAGAGATACTCGTGGATCCTTGACCCATTTTGGACTGAGATCGATAAAAAAAAAGGCTTCAAAATCATCATTTTTTTCCCATGTTTCTGTGTCAGTGGTGCTCAACCTTTTTCATGTCAAGGACCCCCAGAATTATCTCTATTGGGCCACCGACCCGCATCTCAAAATAGTTCCAGGGACCCCAGAAGCCAATATTTTTGTTAAAAATGTTCCCTCTGAAATATATATTCAAAGATTTGCGCCACATTTTCAAGACTTTAAAAAAATAGCAGACCTACAAGCTCGTAGCTCGCCACTCGGTGGCGCGCTATGAGCTTGTAGATCTGCTATTTTTCAATAGCTAAAGCACAACATAATGCTTACAACACCAAATGGGGTTCCCGCCCCAAAATGGGTTAAAGGAGAGTCAACCCATTTGTTTTGACTGAATTCTGATGGTATATATGAACCCCTGTTAGTGGCGAAATACTAATAATATATAATATACAGTATACATGGCACTACTACGGCTTTAAAAAGGTATAGCCGGGCTCAAACGGGTTAAACGACGTGGAGCGTAAGCAGGAAGCGACAGAGTGACGATACTTTGTGGAGATATATCCCACAACATCAACAGAAACGAGATATATCCCACAACATCAACAGGAACAAGATATATCCCACAACATCAACAGAAACGAGATATATCCCACAACATCAACAGAAACGAGATATGTCCCACAACATCAACAGGAACAAGATATATCCCACAACATCAACAGAAACGAGATATATCCCACAACATCAACAGAAACGAGATATGTCCGACAACATCAACATAAACGAGATATGTCCCAAAACATCAACAGAAACGAGATATATCCCACAACATCAACAGAAACGAGATATATCCCACAACATCAACAGAAACGAGATATGTCCCACAACATCAACATAAACGAGATATGTCCCACAACATCAACATAAACGAGATATATCCCACAACATCAACAGAAACGAGATATATCCCACAACATCAACATAAACGAGATATATCCCACAACATCAACAGAGTGACAATACTTAGTGGAGATATATCCCAAAACAATCAACAGAGTGACAATACTTTGTGGAGATATATCCCACAACATCAACATAGAAACAAAAAACACTCAGTGTGGAGTTTATTTTCTATTTTATTTCTTTGTTCGCTCATTTTCCAGTGATCGGTGGATTATCGTCATCATATTGCGGTAAGAACACGAGTTGTCTCTGTTCAGGTCAAGTGTTGGAAAATCCTTTATACCGTTAAAAAAGCAATAGTACACATGTCATAAATCAGGGAGAAAAACAACAACTTTGAAGAAGTAATGAAAATAGCAGATCTACAAGCTCACAATGCATCGTGAGACACGACGTGAGCTTGTGCTGTAGATCGGCTATTTTCAGTATATAGTTTAAGTCGCGGGGAGAGAACACATTTCTCTTAAACGACTGGTCTAAATGCACCATTTGGCAGCCAGTGGACAGAGGAGAGATGACGGGGAAAGTGTTGATCTTGTCTTGTGTATTCCTGCCAATTATCATTTTCAGGTGTTTTCAATCTATGTTTTCTTTTCTCCAATCATCAGCCAAGCATCAATTACACGCCCCATGACGCTTGGAATTCACGGTGATTGTTTTGTTTTTGTCGTATTCCAGAGCCAATAATTGGATGGCTGCTCAGTAGGAGACTCAGTCGCTCATCAAATTATGAATGAGACAAAAAAAAAGAAAAAAAAGTCCCTGTGAATTCCAAGGCTTCGTGCAGGTATAATTGATAGAAAATAAGTTATGTTTTACTTTACTGTATTATCCTGACATTTGTATGATTGATCATAAAAAACAGAGAGACACATAGAAGAGAGCGAGACAGAGAGAGAGTGTAATGCATGCATGAGTGCGCGTGTGCGTGAGTGAGTGTGAGTGTGTTATTTTAGCCTTTGAGAATGCTACTTCAGTCTTCACCTGTCATGAGGTGTATTTGCTTTGCAGATATATTATATCTTGTCAATAAAAGGTACAGCTGTGTCCCTTTCAATGTACAGTACATTACGAATGGACGGAGCACTCGTCGTGTCGCATGTGTATAACGCCGGGAAAGATATTAGGCTTTTAGTCATGCAGATTTATACGCGCCGTGGGAAGGCAGTTGTAAGCAAAACACCACAGCATGTGTTCCTCTGCTGGCTGCCAGCCTCGCCGTTAGGGCGGGAACCCGTTTTGGTGTTAGCATTACGTTATGCTTTAGCTATTTTTTTTAAATCGAAGAGCGACTGACATAGAAGACATTTTTAGAATCTGATCTCAGGTCAGAATGAAAACTGTCAGGATGTAGAAGACATTTTTAGAATCTGATCTCAGGTCAGAATGGGTTAAGGCAGCCTTTTATTCCCGGGAGCAGACCAAGGTCGCTGCTTTCTATACTGCTGTACACTTTGAGTCTGGATGTCTGGATGATCAGATTCTATAAATGTCTTCTACATCCTGACAGTTTTCTGAAAAAGCTATGTTTCTATGTCAGTGGTTCTTCGATTTTTAAAAAATAGCAGACCTACAAGCTCGTAG
>NC_139702.1:30754676-30822176 GCF_964188405.1 Protomyctophum parallelum | reverse complement strand
TAGCGCATTGTGAAACAGGGACAGACATCCACACTGATACCTGGCTGATAACTGGCTGATATACCGGCAATAAGACCTCTCCGGTCTACTGTTCATCCACGCGCAAACTTTGCAGCCATTCTTGGAAATGTGGTGATTATGACTGCAACATGGACAACAATAATCCACAGATGTTTTGTAAAGATTAAAGATGCATTGTCTTCATTAAATGACACCCCCAAAAATACTTATTTTCTATCAATTACACACCTAACGAAGCCTTGAATTCGTGGAGATTTGATTTCATTCCTCTCCTCTCCTCATCCGAGGAGTTGTTGTTCACACACCTGGTTAATTGGATTGTCTCGTTGTGACAGGCGGCGCCACATTTCAGGACAGTTTAACACCACGCCGCCGTTAATAAGACGAAACATTTTGAAGTCCAGCGTGAGGCAAGGGCGCTTTAATGCTTTAATGAATGCCTTAATGCTGTTGATTAACCTTGCTCTCAATACTGACCAAAATGATCCTGATCAATTCTATACACGCAGAGACAGACAGACAGACAGACAGACAGACAGACAATATTTCATATCAAGGACCCCAAAAATGATATGTAATTGGCCTCCGAACCCCATCTGAAAATATGTTGTTCCAGAAGCAAAGATTTGAGATAAAACTTATATTATATTATATTATATATATATTCCAAATTTGCGACACATTTTCACGATTTTTCAAAAATAGCAGACCTACAAGCTCGTAGCGCGCCACTCTGTGGCGCGCTATGAGCTTGTAGATCTGCTATTTTTCAATAGCTAAATTATAACATAATGTTCAAAACACCAAAAGGGATGTGTAAGGTTTCTTTCTAATCTCATCTCATCTCTTTGGTACATATACCAGTGTTTGTATGTGTTGATGACATGCATGGCTTATTGGGTAATCTTTATATAGTTAGTTGCAGCGAGAGTGAGGTCTAGCCAACACCAACTCGGGATTCCTGGATCGCTGCCCTCCACAAATTCCTATCCAACATCAGGTTCTTGAGCTCTTCAGTGTTGTCAGACAAGCTGTCGCGCCTCAGCACGTCTACATAGGTGGTATACGCTTCTTTCCCCTCCTGGCTTTGCCCTGCAGGGTTGGCTCCCATGGGGGTCAATTTACTTGCCTCAAGTTCTGGGTGCCTGACGCAGTGCCCTGCCAGCCTCATCCTTCTCTCTCTGTCCGTGACCCGTGGTATAGGTCCCCATAGAGGTCCACATTTCTGATGCGGTCCATCCATGGGACACCTAGTGCCATTCGTAGCATTCTTGTGTAGACTCCATCCAGGGCTATCTTAGGCCTGACTCACACCTTCACAACAGATTGATGTATAGCTGATGCATGAGACTTATTTACTGATGCAAGCTCGCAATGCATTTCCAATGGGAGTCACATGGTTTGACACAACATTTGTTTGTCAAACCATGTGACTTCCATTGGAAATGCATTGACACTTACCCTTTGTTTACATCTAGCATGCATCAATGTTGTATGCTAGATCGAAAGGTGTAAGTCAGGCCTTAATCTTTATATAATATAATAGTGTTTTTATGTGTTGTATGACATGTGTTATTGGGTAATCTTTCCATGCTATGTTGATGTATTGAACACATAGGACCACGAATGGAAACAAGTCCCCAGGACGTGTTTGTGTACCACGTTTGTTTGTTTACATTTCTGATTAATACAGTATTCAATCAAACAAAACATGCCTAAGAGGTCCTCCTCTGCACGCTGAGCTAACTCCCCCATGCACTGTGCTATCCTTCCAGTGTTGATTTTTACAGCAAATGTTAGTCATATTTTAATCACCTGAAATGTTTTAGTTTTAGTCTACTTTTAGTCAACTAAATATCATACGATTTTAGTTGACTTAAATCTTACAGATGATTTTGTCAGGGCCTTGATGGCTGATTGCATGCTTTGTTGCGTGCTAAAAAGAAATAGCTTAGTTTTGATTACATTTGTATTTAGTTTTCATCAGTTGAAACTCATTTGGTATAGTCGACCAAATGAGCACTGCTTCCAACTAGGGATGTTCAATATTATCGGCCGATATTTGCACAACAATGGAATATCGGAAAATATCGTTATCGGTTTTAATACATTTAAATGGTAAATGGTGCATTTATATAGCGCCTTTATCCAAGGCGCTTTACAGAGATTGTGCATTACATTCACCCATTCATACACCGATGGCAGCGGAAACCATGCAAGGCACCAACTAGCACATCGGGAGCAATTAGGGGTTCAGTGTCTTGCTCAAGGACACTTCGACAGTAACTCTGAGGGAGCCCGGGTTCGAACTGGCAACCTTACGGTTGCCATCCAGGCACTCTACCCCTGAGCCACCGCCGCCGATATATATCGGTTCATTGGTTGGTCGGTATCTAATTAGGAGTTGGACATTACTGGGATCTCATCAAAAAAAGTCTATCGGACATTCCTACTTAACTTAACTCCTTTCAGGCCTGACGTCAAGATAAATAAAAAGTATTCTGAAAGAATATATATTCAAAGATTTGTGCCACATTTTCACGATATTTTTTTTTTATAGCAGACCTACAAGCTCGTAGCTTGAGCTTCTAGATCTGCTATTTTTCAATAGCTAAATAATGCTTAGTTAAAACACCAAAACGGGTTCCCGTCCAGAATGTCCAGGCTAACTCCTCTTTACAGCAGTATTTAAAACACATTTACTGCCACAATTGAACTCCGGCGCTGTCGCTTCATTGCCAACAAGATGCAGGATGAAAGGTCATCAGAACAAGCATTTAACCGATGACTTTTCAATGAGCCCCTAACGTCCACGTTCTGTTCAAACACCTCAATATGAGCCTCAATTCCGAGAAAGAGGCAACCGAAGATCGCGACTTATAGCACTCTACGGAGTGGCCATCTTGGTCCCGGCAATACGGTTTGTTTACAGCTAGCTATAGCAACCCAATGGTCATGTTTCAACCACTAGAAATACCATAGAACGTAAATATATATGTCTATGGCAAAAAAGATAGGATGTAAATAATATGCCAGGGATGTCCCAATCACGTTTTTTTGCTCCCGATCCTATTCCGATCATTTGATTGTGAGCATTTGCCGATACCGATTTTTCCCGATCCGATATTTATATTTTTTTATAGTATAGTAGTCGCAAGATGTTTTCAGCTTGTACATCTGCTACTTTTGGTGCTTTTATGTAGTATGATCAAGTAGGGCATTCATTTAACCCATTTTGGACTGAGGTCGATTACAAAAAAAGCTTCTGAATTCTAACAGTTTTCTGAAAAACCCATGTTTCTATGTCAGTTGTGCTCAACCTTTTTCATGTCAAGGACCCCCAGAATTATCTCTATTGGGCCACGGACCCCCATCTCAAAAATACGTAGTTCCAGGGACCCCCCCAGAAGCCAATATTTTAGTTAAAAATATCCGCTCTGAATATTCAAAGATTTGCGAAACATTTTCACGACTTTTCAAAAATAGCAGACCTACAAGCTCGTAGCGCGCCACTCGGTGGCGCGCTATGAGCTTGTAGATCTGCTATTTTTCAATAGCTAAAGTAGAACAGAAAGCTTGAAACACCAAGAGGGGTTCCCACGCCCAGAGTGGGTTAAGGAGGTTTTTCCGCCCGACAGCAAGCATGAGATAAGAAACCCGTGGTGTTGGCGCTCCGACATTGAGCGGTTGCTTACGTCTCCCACCATGCCGTTCCACACGTGGTTGATCTTTGACATTGAGCAGTTGCTTACGTCTCCCACCATGCCGTTCCACACGTGGTTGATCTTTGACATTGAGCGGTTGCTTACGTCTCCCACCATGCCGTTCCACACGTGACGACATTGAGCGGTTGCTTACGTCTCCCACCATGCCGTTCCACACGTGGTTGATCTTCTTGCCGTGCTTGCCGTTGTTGACCAGGTAGAGGTCGTAGGTGAACTTGATGTTCCTGGCGATCTTCTTCAGGATGTCGATGCAGAAGCCCTTACAGCACTTCTTGATGTACGAGCCGCCCGTCGTGCTGTTGCTGCAACACAACAAAAACACACGGTGATGGCTGTAACACACATGCATTGTTTATATACAGCATACACTGCCATGGCTGTAACACACATTCATATACATATACGGCAGTACACAGTCAGGTCTGGAATGGAACACACGTACAGTACACCAGGGGTCTTCCACAAGGGGTCAGGGACCACAAGGGGGTCCTCAGAGCTGGTTTTCACACAAGCCACTCAAATCTATACCATTCCTATTGTGAGGCGGAGGTTTGGTGTAGAGGGAAAAAAGAGAAAAAAAAGCAGCTCAAATACGGTCTCTTTTAAATAAAACTAATAATTTTGCGTAGTTTACTTATGTATTTTGGTGATCGATTAGTTTGATTAATGTCACTCCCGGCGCACGCACACACAAACACACACACACACACACACACACACACACATACACACACACACACACACACACACACACACAGTTTTTATTCTAGTATAGTTGATGTTATCATTAGGTGTGTGTGGGTCCTGCAGCGTCTGGCTGACAGTATTGACGCCTCATCAATCCAGACAGCCAGTGTTATCAACCTGTAAGACTGGAGTTATGACAGCGCTAGAATCATAACTCCAGGAAATACAGTGTGTGTGTGTGTATGTTTGTGTGTGTGTGTGTGTGTGTGTGTGCCATGCGCGTGTGCGTCCGTGTGTGTGCGCGTGCGTGCGTGCGCCATGCACGTGTGCGTGCGTGAGTGTGTGTGCAGTATGTGTGTGTCTGTGTGTGAGCCATATTCTTGCGAGGGCTAAATGTCCAACGTAGTTATTTTTCTTTCCAGTGTGAAATAAATCATCAACCTGTATGAACGGGATGTCTCACAAAATTAAAAGTTTGATGTGGAATAATCGTGACGCATCTTCGTATCAGTTATTCGCTCCCTTAGGCTTACAATTAGGAACAAATTCAGGTTCAGGTTGGGATTAGGTTTATAGGATTAGACATTTAGGGCCCTATTTTCGTCAGTGTTAAACTCCTTATATATATATATATATCTATATATATATATATATATATATATGTTATCCCTAAACTTATTTGCCTTTTTTTTTGCCTTCCAATCGCTATAGTTAAATCTTTTTTTTAAATCATCATGCATCATGCATTTAGTAAATTATGGTCACATTCATTTTAAATGTTATTTTTGTGGCTTTCGCCTTTATTTTATATTTTTTATGGAGGGACAGACAGTAGGCTGACAGGGGAGAGAGATGGGGGGGGGGGGGGGGGGGGGGGGGAGACATGCAGTAAATGCCGTCGGGAGTCGAACCCGCGGCACACTGCCAGACTGGATTACCAGCCAAGGTGCCTGGACCATTGAGCCATGGCCCAGGTCACATTAATTTTAAAATGAATGGCAAGGCTATGTTTTCAGGCTTTCTAGCTGGTTCTACCGAGTGAGGATCCGCCTTCGCTGCGGTTGCAGACAATTGCATTAACTTCCAGTTCCATTTACTGCCTGTATGGGCGATTGGGCGTATCCATACTGTCCATTCATTATATGTTCCAGAGCCATTGAAGGGCCAATGACATCCATAATTAATTTGATTAGCTGCTGTAACGCCCAAGTCCCAAGTCCAAGTACTTGTGTGATACTGGTTGTAGAGGAAGTTCAGACGTGTGATCAAAATAAGTGATGTCCAAAAATGTCCGTTGAGTAGAAATTAAATTATATTTATTAGCCTCTCAAAGTCCTATACTTTGTCTTACAAAATAAACATAAGACAAATCATCAAACGCACAGGATACAGATCACCAGCCCTCAAAAACGGGTTTACCTCTGCCACTGGCAACACCTGAGACTAATTAGGGCCAGGGTTAAATACCCTCCCTCCCTGTAACCATGGCAACCTTGATTGGCAAATTGACAATGAAAACTAGAAACAATATGGTGGATCAAATGGCTCTTACAGCTGCCGTTGTGTTTCACTGTGTACCATAGGTCAGGTTTTAGCCTAGCTGTAGTTTTTAACCTGGAGTGAAAAACAATACAAAATCAGCCTATAGGATGTCATGCCCCTTTAAGGATTGGGTTTGGAGTTATGTGTACTTTTAACAAGAGTTAGAGTTATAGGGTCTACCCTACAAGCTTATTGTAAATGGCAAAAAAGGGGGGGAAAGGGGCATTTATAAAATTGCCCGATGTCCTCACAAGTACACCAACGTGTGTGCGTGTGTGTGTGTGTGTGTGTGTGTGTGTGTGTGTGTGTGTGTGCAGATAAAAACACGGTAGTATGGACTCGGAGCAGAGCAGATGCTTCTAGTCTTTAAATAGAGCTGGGCTGCTCTGCTCAAAACAGCCAGCCCATATAACATAACATGACTGTCCCCCCCTACCTCTCTCTCTCTCCCTCTCTCTCTCTTCTGGAATGCATGCAGTCCAGGCTAAAACTATAGCAATTATCTTAATTATTCTAGCCATAACTTTTTTCATTAATCAAAAAATCACTCATGATATAATAACATTTTTATATACATTTCTAAATCATTTTAAACTATTTTTACAATTGCCATTTTAAATATTAAAAGAATATATATTTTGGAAAACTTTTGTTAACAGTGAGCGTGAACACAGCTTCTGAACCATTCTTTAGCCCCGTGGTCACTGAACTAGATATTGGACCCGATCGTCACAAACCAACACAATCTTCCCAAGATTGCCATACTAGAAATGGCCTATCAACCTTTCTCTGTCCCAACAACACACTGGACAGGTTCCAGCACCAGTAAACGCAGGACGTTTGCGAGATCTGCCGTCAGACGGCACCCACTTAGGAGACCCTTTGTAGGATTTGTGTACCAATTCGGGTGCAGTACTTAGTTTAGACCGTATTTGGTTTATACTAGTCATTGGTTAGACCAGTCATTAGTCCTACAACTACAACCTATCTCAAACCCTCACCCTAAACGTAACCTCCCACGGGGCAGCACACCGAAACCTACCCTCTTAACCCATGTCTAACTAATGACTAGTCTAAACTAAGTATATGCACCCCACCAAGTCGCCTCTAGTGGCTCCAACTGGCACGGTGCATCATTAATAAATTAATATATTTGGCATACAGACTTTACATAAACCAATTCAGGAAATATTAAAGAATTGCAGAGGTCCAAGGTCAAGGAAGTTAAATATTAGGCGTATAGGTACGGTATACATGAGTCTGTATACAGGTAGAACGCCAGAGACTGTCTGCACTGTCTTCCACGGGACATCAAAGGAATCCCTTTGGTCAGCTGGAATGTTTGCTATCATCAAGGCCTGCGGCGCCACGGCTAGCGTTTCATTCTGCCGCCGGCCGCACCGCGCTGCGGCGCGGCTCGGCGCATCGCGTCTCGTCTCGCCCGGCCGTGTCTTTGATGCGTATCTGATGCTACTGAATGCGGCCGTGTATGAATTGCAATTTCCAAGCACGGACGACCTTTTCACTTCCAACGTTTTGGCTGATTGAAACTATATATCTAGCTCTGCGGGAAAGTTCACGGAGATGGAAAAAAAAGGAAGAAAGAAATAAAGCATGAAAAGAAAGAAGAATCTGTACGATTCCAGAACGCTGGGCGTACAACTGTCACACAATCTAAACATCAAGAGATTAAAAGAAGCTTTTAACAGAAGCTCCCTGCAGAACAGTAGTGTGTGTGTGTGTGTGTGTGCGCACAATGCCCCAGGTGTTCCGTGGCACAGATATACATTGTGTCTCCCCAGCTGAGCCTCCACCACAACCGCCCCAGCATGTCCTTATGGCATTGTTTAAACACACACACACACACACACACACACACACACACACCCTCACACACACACACACACACACACACACACACACACACACACACACACACACACACACAGAGGAGTACACATCTGTTTGGCGGGATGGAGGGGGAGACGGTCCTTCCACTGTACTGTACGGTAAACAAACACAGATAAGTAGTGGCGGCTGGGCGGATGCCGTGCAGCGCTCATGGATGGCTGAGCGTATACTCCATATAGCCTACCGTACGTACATGTCCAGCCATCTGTATACGCACTGTATATGAAGCTTGTAATCTCCGTATTTCATCTCTTTATATATATTTCCCTATACTTTTTCATATGTGGCCCATCTACTGTACAAGCTTGCAGATGAGCCATTTGTACTGTTTTGATATTGTTTGTCCATTTGAAAGTGTTTGTTTTATATAACGTTGCCATCGGGCAGAAGCCTCTTAATTCCAAGTTCTAACTTTTTGTGTTATTTTCTTGTAAATTAACACCCTACAGCGTCACACAGAGGCGTACCAATATAAATTTATAATAGTGCCAATGTAGAAATACTCTCTGATAGTAAGTAACACAAGTCCTGCATCTGATTCCAGTAAAAGTATTGTCACTAAAATATACATAAAGTACCAAATTAAAAGTGCTAACATGTTTATTATATATATTTTTAAATAGCAAATATTCAAGCGCACAAGGAGTCAACATAGTAGATCCAACTGTAAAATAACAGGACTTACGGTAAGTGGTTTCTGTCGTAATAATACATAAGTAACTCGTATAAACGAAAGTTTTCGAATAGTACAATAATTGCTTATGAGGGAAGTATAAAGCATTGAAAAATGGACATACTCTATATTTTTGAAAAATCGTGAAAATATTTATTTCAGAATACTTAAGAGTAGCAAAGACAAGCAGCTGGTGACGATGCCATAGCTTGAGAGGACGCAACACAGAGCCATTGGCTTTGACCATGGAGTAAGCTTGGACACAAGACAGTCGTTCAGAGTGTGGGTATTATGGTCTCTCTGTAGATTAAAATACGGTCAAAATGAACATAAGAGGACGTCGGCTGGTACTAGAATGCTTGAATTTTATATAGGCAAAAGAAATGGTACAGAAAAATGCAATGAATTAGTTTGGTTAGTCAATGGCTAATACGGCAAAACTAGACTGAGACTTTTCTTCTTCTCAATGTAAACAACAATAATAAAGCCCGCCTTGGATCCCCGGATATCCTGTGCTAAACACAAATGCATCATGGGATATGCAGTTCAACTTATAATTCGTTGCTTAGTAAGCAATATCAATCAAATAAATCATACTGTGAATTAAATCGACTTCTTTTGTTTATAATCAATTATCTTATTAACTGTAATAATAATAACGATGAACACATTTAACTGTTATGCAATATAAATATTACACAAATGAACTGTAACCTAAATTAAGTTACAACATCCTCCCACCCATGAACTATTTGTTCATCTAAATCTCAAGACAGTACAGTAACTGAATAGGTCTTCTCAGCAAAGTCCCTGTGGGAGTGCGGACCATGCACGACCTGACAAGTCCATCTCGGCCTGTAAACAGTTCTGTGATTCTCCCCAGTTTCCAGGTTTGTCTGGGGGTATTGTCCTCTCCAATGAGAACAACGTCACCCACTTTCAGTGGGGTGGGCGTCGGTGTGTCGCAGCGGTGTGCTGACTTCAAGTCCATGAGGTAATCCTTACGCCAAGCGTTCCAGAAGCGGGTTGTGAGCTTCTGCCTGTCCTTCCATCTTCGAGTGATCTCTGCTTTGTTGACAGTTGGGTGCTGTGTGTCGGCAGGGAAAGGCTTGGGTGGCAGTGAAGTCAGTCGTTTTCCCACCAAGAAGTGGGCTGGGGTGAGTGGCTGTGGCTCATCCACTTCGTTGTGCACAAACGTCAGAGGCCTTGAGTTTATGATAGCCTCCACTTCTGTCAGTACTGTGCACATCTCTTCAAAGTTGAGTGAAGCTTTCCCAAGAACTTTCTTCAGGCATGTTTTTACTGATCGGACCATTCGCTCCCAGAATCCGCCCCACCAGGCTGCTCGTTCTGCGATGAACTTCCAGGTGATGCCTCTTTCTGAGAAAAACTCTAACAGCTGGGGTTCTTTGATAGTTTTCCACAGCTCTTTCAGGTCCTGGTCAGCTCTCTTGAATGTTCTGGCGTTGTCTGAGTAGATTATCTTGCATAATCCTCTCCTGGAGACGAATCTTTTCAGCGCTAACAGAAAGGTCTCTGTTGACTGATCTGAGACCAGTTCCAAGTGTACTGCTCTGGTTACAGCGCAGGTGAAGAGAGCTATGTATGACTTCTTCACAGAATCATCTGCTTTCACATAAAGCGGCCCTGCAAAATCCACACCTGTGACTTCGAATGGTGGGGATTCCGTTATTCTGTCTTTGGGCAAGGGCGCGGTGATCTGCCGTCCGGCTTTTGCCTTGAATCGTTTGCAGACTGTGCAATTGGCCACAATGCTCTTGACCAGCTGCCTGGCACGCAGGATCCAGTATCTCTCTCTCACTTGTACGAGAGTGTCTCTCACTCCTGAGTGCATCACTTTAGCATGACAGCTCTGTATCAGCAGCTCTGAAAATCTGTGCTTGTTGGGCATAATCCATGGGTGCTGCTGTCTGTATGTGAAGTCGGACTGCTGGAGCCTTCCTCCCACGCTGAGCAGCTCGTGTTCATCCAGGAAAGGTTTCAGTTCTTTAATCTTGCAATCATTGTTCAGGCTCTTTCCTGCCTTCAGTTGTTTTATTTCCTGGCTGAAACTCTGTTGTTGTGTAGTCTTGATCCAGTACTTTTCTGCCTCGAAGAGCTCGTCAGTAGTCAGTTCTCCCTTTGTCTTTGTTTTTGTTTGTGCATTGGCTATGAATCTCTTTATCCAAGCTGTCACTCTGAGGACTCTTTTCAGCTTGCTGTATCCTTCCAGCTGTAACACTGGTTCAGTGGGGTCTGTGTCGTTTGCAGCGAGCTGTACAGTGATTTGTTGACTGGACTTGAGTTCTGCATTCACGTTGCCTTGAACATGTTCATCGTCAGTCTCCTCTGACTGATCGGGTGTAGTCAGAACGCTGGGTCCATTCCACCATAGCTGGCTCTGTATCAGTTTTTCGACACTTTGTCCTCTTGTTGGTAGGTCAGCTGGGTTGATTTTTCCTGCTATGTGTGACCATGTTTCAGGGTTGGTCAGTGACTGGATCTCGGTCACTCTGTTTGCAACAAACTGTTTCCACTTCTGCGCTGAGCTGCAAATCCAATGCAACACAATCATGGAGTCTGTCCACATTCTTATCTGTTTGGGTTCCAGTTTTAGAGTAGTCATCAAGTTGTTGGCTAGTCTCGCTCCAATCACAGCTCCCATGAGCTCCAGGCGTGGCAGTGTCATTTTCTTGAGGGGGGCCACTCTGGATTTGGATGCGACTAGGCTCATTATCGGTTCTCCGTCTGGTGATTCACCTTGCAGGTAGGCAGCAGCACTGTAAGCTCTTTCACTTGCGTCACAGAACACATGTAATGTCAGGGCATGTTTGTTTTGTATGTCTGTTTGATACCACCTTGGTATGGCGAGCTGGTGTAGCTGGGGCAATTCTGAACACCACTGTTGCCATTCTCGAGTCAGGTCAGGTGGCAGTTCTTCATCCCAGGAGAGCCCTCTCTCCCACATTTCTTGAAACATGCACTTGATTCTGATGGTGAAAGGTGTTAGGAACCCGAGTGGGTCGTAGATGCGTGCAGCTGACTGTAGAACGCTTCTCTTTGTGTTCTTCATTTCTTTTAGTATGTTTAATAGCGGTCTGAGGTCAAAGGTGAAGTCATCGGTTGCTGGTCTCCACACTAAACCCAGCACTTTGAGCACTGCTCCGTGTGTCTCTGGTGCTAGTGTGTGTTCTGTTGTGCCCTCCTCCCATTTATTCTCCAGCTCATGAGAGTTGGTCATCCACTTGCAGAGGTCCATCCCGGCGCTTGAAAGCATCTTCTTTGCAGTTGTTGTCACATGGTAGGCCTCTTCAACACTGTTTGAACTTGAAATAAAATCATCCACGTACAATGACTCTCTTAGTGTCTCCACAACCTGTGGTTGTTCTGCTTCGTATTGTTTCAGGTGATGTCTGATTGTAGCTGCGAGCAGGAATGGACTTGGGGAGGCTCCAAACACCACTCTGGTCATCCTCAGCACGCGTAGCTCTCCATCTTCTTCTCCACTTGGTGGACGTGAGAGCCACAGGAATCTCACAGCATCTCTGTCCTTCTCCACAATGGAAATCTGCAAGAAGGCCTTTTTTTATGTCAGCCATGAAGGCTATCTTATGTTGTCTGAATTTAATGAGGACACTGAGTAGATCTGGATTCAGGTTTGGTCCTGTGAGCAGACAGTCATTGAGGGATGGACGGCCATCTTCATGTGACGATGCGTCAAACACCACTCTCAGTTTTGTGGTCACTTTGTCTTCTCTGAGTACTGCATGGTGCGGTAAGTAGTATTTCACATTGTCTGTATTTGCGCCCTTAGGCACATCCTCTGCAATGTTCTGCTGTAAATAGTCCTCCACCACTTCATTGTATCTGCTGTAGAATGTGACATCCTTCTTTAGTCTTTTCTTCAGACCTTCAAATCGTTTCGCAGCAACTCTGTAGTTGTCTTGTAGATCTGCTCTTTCTGGTTTCCATGGCAACTCCACGTGGTATCGTCCATCCTTGAAAGTTGTCGTTCTCTCGAAGATCTGCAGAGCCTCTTCTTCTGCTGGGTTCTGCGTTTTCTCACTTGTGATACCCAGAGACTCAATTTCCCAGAATGCACATAGTTGCTTGGAGACAAGTGTGTCCTCTTCAAGTGGAATGAACATGCAGGTTGCCTCGGCGACACTTGACATGGACACTGGTCCCTGCACAGACCATCCAAAAGTGCTCTCCAGTGCTACTAATGTCTCTGTCAGTCTCTCCACTCTCCCTGAGACTATTTGCCAGTAGTAGTCTGCTCCTATTAGAACGGAGAGCTCGGGGTCGTCGTCGTTGCCTGGAAAATCTGCTAGTTGTAGTCCCTTTTTCTTCATCTCGTGCTGAATCTGGTCACCAGGAACTTTCATCACAGCTGAGCACACCTGTGGGGTTTCTATGGCCTCAATTTCAATTATCTGCTGGTTGTCCCAGACATTCTGTAGAATTACTCTCACTGTGTTGCGCCGTGAGCTTGTAGGCACAGTGGAGCCAAACGTGTGAAGAGTGAGTGTTTCTTGTCTTATTACTGGTAAGTTCAGGCTCCTCACCAGGTTTTCATGGATGAAGCTTCTCTGACTCCCTCCATCGAGTAAGCAACGAGCTATTTTCCTTCCTGATGGGCCTCCCACCCATGCCTTAGCCGTTTGCAGCAGCACAGTGTTCTGTCCTGGTTTCATCTTTGCTGGGTGAGGAATGACTGAGGAAACAACAGCATCTTCTGTAACGGTAGGTGGCTGCCCCTCACTCTTCTCACCGGTGCACACAGCAATATGGTGTCTCCTTCCACATTTTTCACATGACACATCCTTCACTTTGCATGTCTTCGCGATGTGTTTCTGTCCTAGACACACAAAGCATCTTCCCATTTTCTTGATTTTTTCTTTGCGTTCAGGAATGTCATAGTTAGGGCAATGTTCAGACTTGTGCTCTGCACTGCCACAGAATACACAATTCCGAGTACTGCCTGTCCTCTCCTGGCTGGCGGTGTGCAGTGCAGCAGCAGATTGCATGCTGGGTCTGTTAGTCTTCGTGTCTTTGTACGAGCATGACTGCTTCCATGGTTTGCTTTCTGGTTTCTGTTCTTGAGTGTATGACGATGTCATTTGCAGTGCTCTTTCCCTGCTCTGAACCTCTTTCTGTAGGAATTTGACTATTTCATCAACTTTCCATTCATCATCACTTCCCCTCTGACGGCTATATTCAAGAGCTATGTCATCTGGAATCATCTTCATTAAAATTGGGCATAGTAGGCTTCCGTAGGTGTCTGACACTACACCCAGTGACTCCAGGCTCCTAATTTGAATTTCACATTCATCATATAGCTGCCTTAGTGCATGCACATCAGAGGATTTCTTCACAGGATTTAGATTCAGCAGCCTTGACATGTGAGCACTGACAACCAGATCTTTCCTTCCAAATCTGCTCTGCAGTAATGTGATCGCGCTGTCATAATTAGCATCCGTGAGCATCAGTCCTGCTACTGCCTTTGCAGCTTGTCCAGTGAGATACGTTTTCAAGTAGGTAAACTTTTCACGTTTGCACAGTGCATCATTCGTGTGAATAGCGGTCTCAAACTGGCTCCAAAACTCCTGCCATTTACTGACATCTCCATTGTATTTGTCAATTATCAACTTCGGTAGCTTTACAGAATGCCTCTGTGCTAATGAGTTAGCCGAATTAGCGTCGCTCACCCTTTGTATGGCTGGCATTTGGAGCTGGTGGTCTCCCTCTTCTTGCCGCCTTATCATGCGCTGTGCGCGGCTCTTAGACGAGACGACACGGTTCTTGTAATCCTCCGTTGTTTCGATCTCGTTCTCCAGGTCATCCAGCGCCGTACGCCGTTCAATTGCGTTGTCCAGGTCCAGTAGACTGTCCTCCTTCGCCGACAACATATCCAATAAAGTGCTCAATTGATCCACGTCCGCGTCTGGCTTGGCCATTTCTGCGTCGATATTGTTCAAAAGTCTTGTAGTATTACCTCTTATTGCACCCCGTTTTCTTCTCATTCTTTCCATTTCTTTACGTTCCTCTTCTGCTCTCAAAGCAGCAACAGCGGCTGCTGCGTCTTGTACGTCTCCCTGACTCATCTCCTTCCCGGGTTTCGGCACCAAAATGTAGATTAAAATACGGTCAAAATGAACATAAGAGGACGTCGGCTGGTACTAGAATGCTTGAATTTTATATAGGCAAAAGAAATGGTACAGAAAAATGCAATGAATTAGTTTGGTTAGTCAATGGCTAATACGGCAAAACTAGACTGAGACTTTTCTTCTTCTCAATGTAAACAACAATAATAAAGCCCGCCTTGGATCCCCGGATATCCTGTGCTAAACACAAATGCATCATGGGATATGCAGTTCAACTTATAATTCGTTGCTTAGTAAGCAATATCAATCAAATAAATCATACTGTGAATTAAATCGACTTCTTTTGTTTATAATCAATTATCTTATTAACTGTAATAATAATAACGATGAACACATTTAACTGTTATGCAATATAAATATTACACAAATGAACTGTAACCTAAATTAAGTTACAACACTCTCATTGGCTATACAGTAGGCTTGGCGAAGTAGTGAGGCTATAGCCAATGATGACAAAGTCACCACTACATCGCCACTACTGCTCTGGTTGATTGTTGACAGGCTGGCTTTTCAAGCCACTTGAACTACCCACAACCCTCTAGACTGAATGGCACCATGAATATATAATACCATATAATGAGCATTAGTGAGGACAGATTATGTAGGTTGAAAATGGGTGAAGTCGTTCTACACTCTACAGTACTTGGGTAAATGTACTTAGTTACTTTGATCCAGCAGTGGGGTTCTCTCTGCCTGCTGGTGTAGTCATCATTACCTGTCAGCAGACGGGCTGGCAGTGTCTTTGAACCGGTGACAGTTACATATCGCTAGGCTGGCAGGCCGCTTGGCTCATTCACCAGTCCAATAATCCCCCCAAGCAGTTATACTGCCATACATTCTCATTCTCATCATGGCCAGTGGTGGACAGATAGGCCCTGTCACAGGGGGCGCCCCTCTGGCCTAGTGGTCCAGGCGCGAGCCACATAAAGGCTCTGGCCTGGCGGCACGGCGCGTGTTCGAGTCCCGTTCATGCACGACCTTTGCTGCGTGTCTCTCTCTCTCTCCCTCTTTCCTGTCAGTCTTCACTAATAACTATCAATAAAGGCAAAGCCACAATTGTTAGGAAATCGCCTCATCGCAATTATTTGCGTCATAATCACTTCCACATTGAAAAATGATCATACATTTAACAGAAGTAGCTGATCTACAAACTTACGAGTCACAAGGTAAGCTTGTAGATCAGCTATTTCAGCTAGTTTTTACTTTTTGTATAAAATTATGGCCAAATGATAATCCATCCATCCATCTTCAACAGCTTATCCGTAGTCGGGTCGCGGGGGCAACAGCTCCACCAGAGTGCTCCAGACTTCCCTCTCCAGAGCAACATTAGTGACTTCCTCCTGGGGGATCCCCAGACGTTCCAAGGCCAGTGAGTCGATGTGTTTCCTCCAACTGCGCCTTGGTATGCCCCGGGGTCTCCTCCCAGTGGGCTGTGCCTCAAGGACCTCCCTAGGGAGACGCCCGAGAGGCATCCTAACCAGATGCCAGAACCAACTAAGCTTGCTCCTTTCCAGGCGAAGAAGCAGCGACTCTCCCCCGAGTCTCTCTCGGAGATGCCAGCCTCATTTCGGCCGCTTGTATTCGCAACCTTATTCTTTCGGTTATGACCCACACCTCATGACCATAGGTGAGAGTAGGAACAAAGATTGCTCGGAGAGCTTTGCCTTCTGGCTCAACTCTCTTTTCGTCACAACAGTGCGGTAGAGCGACTGCAATACCGCCCCTGCCGCTCCGATTCTCCGGCTGATCTCCTTCTCCGTCCTCCCCTCGCTCGTGAACAAGACCCAGAGATACTTGAACTCCTTCACCTGGGGTAATGCCTCATTCCCTACCCGGACTGCACAATGCACCGGTTTCCTGCTGAGAACCATGGCCTCAGATTTGGAGACGCCGAGCCTCATCCCAGCCGCCGTACACTCGGCTGCGAACCGGTACTGGACCGGACACATGGACACATGTAGACCGGATAGGCATACTCCTGCATACTCCTGGTCAGTTTTCCACGGCCAGGACGGAATCCACATTGCTCCTCCTGAATCTGAGGTTCGACTATCGGCCGGACACTCCTTTCCAGCGGCTGAGTAATGTGATACCTCTGTAATTGGCACTCTGATACCCCTTTTTAAACAGTGGGACCACCACCACCCCGGTCTGCCACTCCCTCTGCACTGCCCCAGACTTCCACGCTTTGTTGAAAAGGCGTATCAACCAAGACAGCCCATCAACACCCAAATGATAATAACACGTGTATTTGTGTGTTCAATGCCAAAAACACAATTAAATCGTTCAATCAATTATCAATTATTCGTATGAGAATGGATGGTCAACTTAATCATTGTAATAGCCACAGGCAGTCCTAGTGGTGGAACTAAGTGTCCATATTCCTTTTTATGCTTTTCCGCAAACTGAAAACTGAAACTTCACTAGAATAAAGCCCTGGGGGGCTCCTGTCAACCACACAGGGTGGTAATGGATGGTGTCAGGGCAGTCCACATTTTGGTGGCTGAGTAGTTTAGTAGAATGGGAGTTTTTCCCATGTCGGTTCTGAATTTGGGTGGTGCCAGATCATGGTTGGTCGCTTCCTCTAGTGTTGTCGCTGTGGCTTTTCTGTCGTTCAGTCATGTTCACCTGGCTGCTTTGTTGATCCCACAGTGTCAGTCAGTTAATTTGTCAGTGTTTCTCTATCGATTGGATGCTTACAAAGCATGCAGCCCCGACTAGTTCAATCATGCGACTCTAAAAGGCCGTGAAGCAAATGGGCCGTGGAGAATCTTTGTTGTAATTCCATCATGGCATATAAACCTTCAGATGTTTGAAAATCACATTTGATAATGTCTTCATCTATATATTTCCTGGTGGGAGTTGGAATGCAGTCAACATCGACTTGGAATTGGGTTGTGTTCGTACGTACAGTATCCCCAACATCGTGGGAAGAAGTACAACAATGCTTATGTAAAAGTGGCAATACCACAATGTTAAGTAAAAGGCCTGTATACAAAATGTTATTTGAGTAAAAGTAAATTGGTATCATTATTGGTATAATATACTTAAAGGACCACTTCACCACTTTTCAACCTATCTTCATATAATAGGTCCTCACTAATAATCATGATAAAATGGCAACAAAAAAAATCTACTCAGTCTGTGTCTCATAGGAGGGCTGTGGGCAGTTTAGAAACTGTCTTCCAGTGACATCATCATTAGGCAGATTATTCTTTAAACAATATCTTTTTACAAAAATGTTTAGATTTTCATTATCGTGAGAACGATGGCTTCCATTTTCGCATTGCAACTTTTCAGGCCTAGAAAGCCTGCAGTTTTTATTAGCTTGTATTCCTCATCGATGATGTCACTGAAAGACGGTTTCTGAACTTCCCACAGCCCTCCTATGAGACACAGACCGAGTAGAAAGAAATTGCGCCACTTTTTCAAGATTATTAGTGAGGACCTATTATATGAAGATAGGTTGAAAAGTGGTGAAGTGGTCCTTTAAAGAACAAAAGTAAAAGTACTCACATTTCTCAAACCTTTTAGAAAACAGGAGATCTAAGATTAGAGTATTAGCTAGAAGGTCCTGGGTTCGATTCCCGCTCGGGGCACTGTGGGTGCTGGCGGCGTGTTTCCTCCTCCGCGTCATCATTGCCCATACCCGAAGGCGGGGTTGGCGAAAGGGCCTTTCTGTGTGGAGTTTGCATGTTCTCCCCGTGTCCCCTAGGGTAGGTACCCTCACAAAAACATGCAGTAATCCTAGTCTCTAAACTGCCTCCCCCTGGCCAGCCGGGGCGCCTGATGGATGGGAAAAGAACTGGTTGGAATAACGTGTTCCTTCCACGCGCTACGTCCAACCAGGGAAACTCCCCCCTGTCAGGTGTAAAGGAGCAACTTGGACACTCAGGCATGAAGGAAGCATGAGTTAAGTCTGTTGCTCTCCCCAGGTTGGTGGAGGGTGTGTAGAGCCCAGGATCACATTAGATGATTGACACAGGGGTGAAAAATGGGTTACAAAATCGTGGGATAAAAAAGAAATATATAAAAAAAAAAAGATTAGAGTATTCAAATTAAATATTAAGTATTAAAAACGGAGATACTAGGTACACGGTAAAAGTACCTCAAAATGGTACTTAAAGTAATCTGTTGCATCTCACCACTGGCATCCACACGTACAGTATACGGCCCAGTGTGCCCCGAGATGGAACAACAGCATTACAGTATCTGTCAGGTTCTGTACAGTATTATCATTACAGTATCTGTCAGCTTCTCTCCAAACAGACACTTGCGCGCTCTCCAGAAAAGATAAACACACGAGGGAGATGTGTTTCCTATTAAAGGAGGTATGTTCGCACATGAGCTGGTGGGTGTCAGAGTGATAGATATATCCATGCAGCTAGCTAACAGATACAGTAACATCTCCAGGGCATGCTTTAGATTGGAGGCTTTGGGAGCCATAAGTGAGTTTTCATTCAAAAACGTCTACCGAGGCGCAGAATAATTGTTGACTGATGCTTAAAACAATCACATATACCGCTAGTTAAAGGGCATGGGCGGAGCGGCATTAGCATAATATGATGGTACTACTGTATATATGTTTATAATATAAGAGTAAGAGTGTCGCGCAAAAGCAGCAAACATGGCAGTTCTATTTGCTCATAACGCGTTGCGACGCATGGGCTTGTAGATCGGCTATTGTTTTTATAAATGTCAATATTGTCTCTTTCAGGTGGAAATGTCCAAATGTCCAAAACTATTACTTTTCAGGATTCAAAAAGAAAAGAAAATAGCAGAGCTACAAGCGCAAAACATTTCACTATGTATAGCATAGTAGTATATATATATATATAGTTTATATGTATAGTCTCATAATATAGATATTCCACTGTTACTTTCTTAGCCTACGCATGTTTTATGATAAATGCTTTTTTTGTGATGTATTCCCATGCTTTTTGTTCTTGCTTAATGTAAGTCGCTCTGGATTAAGAGCGTCTGCTAAATGCCTAAATTGTAAATTGTAAATTGAAATGTCCAAATGTCCAAAACTATTACTTTTCAGGATCCAAAAAGAAAAAAAAATAGCAGAGCTACAAGCGCAAAACATTTCACTTCGAGCTAATGGATCTGCTACTTTTGATGCTTTTGTCTAGTGTGACGCTGTAGTATGATCATGTACAGCAGGTAGGGCGTTAATTTACTTTAAACACAAAAAGTTAAAATATGAAGATAAGAGGTTTCCTGCCTGACAACGACATATAATAACTGCATTCTATCGGAACACAGGTTCTTTTTTTCCCCTGAAAAGTGCGTTTTGGAGATACAAAATTGGTTGGCGATATGGTTTAATTCCTTGTCAAAGCGTCTTTGCCATGTCTCGGCTGTTTCATCATCACAGCTGCGTGATAGCAGCAGCGGTGGTAAACGGCACTAATGGGAAGATAGTGGGGGTCTTGTGAGGAGAGATTTAACAACGTGAACGTGTAGACATGAGAATTGGTAATGTAGCGCTTGACATTTTTTTTTTTTCTTTTTTTTTGGTGCGGAATGAAACAACATTTCGCCTCCCAGGGCCAGTCCATGCACGGAATGCGAACCACACTGACCTGCACGACCGTGGCGCGCCAGTGGATTTGATTAGTATTGATCGGATTGATCTGGAATCTGTGGGGATCTTCAGACAAACTGCGCTGAGACTGGCTTACAAATGTCAAAGTCAGGGTCTCTCTAACCCATCAAATCTGTCGCATAAGGAGAAGAGAATGGAGCAGCACGGACATGTAGAGCCTTTTATTAGGTGCTGAGTATACAAAAGACTAACATTTTGACCTTGGGGTCTTCATCAGAGTCATGACTCTGATGAAGACCGCAAGGGAGTGTTCCCCCTCCTCATTTTCAACTGCCCCCCCCCCCCCCCCCCCCCCCCTCAGTAATTTAATCCTGTAGCCGAGCCTTGAGCGGCCAAATACATCTAATTTTAGGGGTCCTTGACATTAAAAAGTTTGCGAAACACTGACATAGAAACATTAGGATTAGGATTTAGAAGACAGTTTTAGAATTGGCCTCAAGTCTTAATGGGATAATGCCGATTTCATATAGGACAAAAACACACGGCTGAATAAACAGACTTGATGATTGGCGCCGAGAAAGATCTACCGAATCTATTGTCACCAGGTTCCCCTTTTTTTGCGATTCAACCGCGCCACGGGCCGTCTCGTCGTGTTGTCTTGTTGTTTTCTCGTCGTTGCCTGAGGCATAGAAGTGCCTCAGGCAACTCAACGAGACCGAACTCAGTAACAAAGATGGCAACGAGTCGCCCTCTGTGATGATGCAACAAGAGAAAGCGACGTCTCCGCTGCGTTCTGAAACATGAGCTGTATGTTCTCTATGTTCGCTGAAAATGTGACCAAACTGAATGGGTCATTTCCTCATATCAAAGTGGAGAGAATTCATGCCATTGCTTGTTTAAATTGATCCTATAGCGTTTTGGAAGTACCGTAAAGGGAAAACTCACACTTTTTGCAAAAAACATATATGTAAAGGACGTTTAGAAGATTTAGAACACTTTCCTGGGGGTCTTTATGTGTGTAATAATTTTTAGATATTTTAGATTTTAGCAGCGAGCCCAGTGTCTCTGATGTCATGGACACTGGGCTCACTTACTTTTCAGTATGACAGCCCTCCCCCTATCCACAAGGAGGAGCAGTGCACCAAAGCATTATGGGAATTGCAGTCCAGGAAGAAAGTGAGCCCAGTGTCCATGACATCAGAGACACTGGGCTTACTGGTAAAATCTAAAATATCTAAAACCACATATTGCACACATAAACACCACCAGGACAGTGTTCTAAATCTTCTAAACGTCATTAACAGTGAGTGTCCCTCCCTTTAAAGAACAATAGTTCTCAAAGTGGGGACCGGGGCCCCCGAGGGTTCCTTGGTGGGTTAGGGTTAGGGTTAGGTGGGGTATATACATTTTTGTATTCACAAAATCTTCTCTTCTGGGGGTCCCTAGCACAAAAACGTTTGAGAACCACTGCATAGAATGAATGCAGTGAAAGAATAAATAAAAACCTATTAACAGAGAATTTCACATTGATAGGGAATCTTTCTTTCTTTCTTTCCCCATATTGCTGGGGACCGCTAGGACTTCTTCAAGGACCCCTGGAGACCCCACTTGGAGAACCACTGTGTTACACATCCCCACAACAGAAGACGAGAGACGAGAGAGAGTTTTATGGTAATTCTAACTTGATTTCACAGCTAATAATTGGACGCGGAAGCAGCAACAGAATAATATTGAAATTAACTGGATGTGTGTGGAAAACTTAACTTTTACCAATAGCACATTTTAAACAAGTCATGTGATCATACTAATAATAATAATAATGGAGGAACGGGTGGCCAATGTAAGCTGATATTTATGCATCATTTTCATATTTATATGCTGATTTCTACATCCTGACAGTTTTCTGAAAAAGCTATGTTTCTATGTCAGTGGTTCTTCGATAAAAAAAAAAATAGCAGACCTACAAGCTCGTAGCGCGCCACTCGGTGGCGCGCTATGAGCTTGTAGATCTGCTATTTTTCAATAGCTAAAGCATAACATAACATAACACCAAAGAGTATTTGAGTGGGCATGGAAAAGCTTCTCTGTCCTGTCCTGTTCCCAAGTCTCCAGAAGGGCTAAATGCACACAGAGCATGGTGGTCCACTCCCACAGAGATTAGCCTCGTTCCCAGGCTTTTCTCTCGTCTCATCTCAGAGGAGAAAAGACTGGTCACGACCATAGAGTTAGAAAAGAACTTGGTATAACTGGAAATCATTGCGCGTTCGTTCACTTCTATATAACTATGTGTCTGTGTGTCTGAAATAAAGTTTTCAATCAATATAACTATGTCCATATGCTATATTCCCATATGCTCCACCGTGCACATTGATGAAGACAATTACAGGTGTAATACATACACATGGGCAAGTTTAAATATGCCCGACAGGCCCATAGGGGAGGCGGGGTATGCAGCCGCTTCGAGCGCCACCTCTTAGGGGCGCCACTTAAGCCTGCACTGATAGTGCCGCACTGATAGTGGTGCGGCACTGTTTTCTGCTTTAAGTTGGGGGATATCGGTCGGGCAACTGGCAACCCACACATTCACATTGGGTGAGGTGACAAATGTTAGACGCTAGGGGGGGGACGATAGGAGTTGTTTCGGTTGTAGCCAGCTACCATGACAGTCTACTCGACTAGAAGTGCCGGGTGGTAGTGGAATAATAATAACAACATGCTTTTAGCCAAAGTTCATAAAAACCACATGCGTCTATGACTTAAACAATGTAGGCTAAACACTTTGGAATTACGTTAAACATGGTATATCCTCCGTGGCGGCGTCATTAGGTGAGTACTAGCTAATGAATTGTTAAGTTTCATAGTATCATTCATCATCATCAACAGGCTGTTGTTGATGCCCCCCAAATTGAAAAGGTTACAGCCTACAGGATTCTCATTCTGTTACTGTCACTGCCTGCAAGGATGGCCACCGTGCCATTTCTTATAAACTATCTAATTCATACGTGGGTCGTGGAGTTGTTGTTGTTGTTGTTCATGCGCCACAGTGCGCCCTCTCCACGAGTGGAGAGGGCATCAGAGCGCAGAGCAACAGCCTAGTAGTATGGCATATTGTCTGTACTCTCTGCACTCTCTTTCTGTCCAGTCCTACGTGTATAGGCTGGCGATTGTGGCGACTTAAATTCGTTAATAAAGAGAGAGCTCTATTGGGGATATTGTCTATGGTCAGTGTATCATTCTCGTTTTTAACCGGGCCGTGATAATGCGGCGGAATGACGGTAGGCAGTAGCCTATTACAATGTAACCAACTTGCGCAAGCATAAAAAAATGGGTTTTAATTGTCTGGTAACGGAAAATAACGGAAAATAATCTAACTTGTTACTTTTCTCAGAAGGTAATCTGTAACGGTAAGGGATTCTTTTTATGGGCAGTAATCGAGTAACCTAACAACGTTACTTTAGAAAGTAACGATGCCCAACACTGTTAGACAACAATACTGGCGGACAGGTGTGCGTTATTTGGCATGGGGACCAGCTGTTGAGTGGACTCCATAGTTAGATGTCAGCAGTATAAAGACTGAACCCCTGCTGTGGAGCCAACTGTCTCCTTTCAAAGTTTAAAGACAAATGAGTCAGCCATGCAACCAGCGTGCTTTCTGGTCTAGAGGGGCGCGCATGGAGCAAGCGCTGGAGAAATATCGGTTCACAAGCACATGATACAGTATTTGTTGCTGTCTGGAAGAAACCACCTGACTCCATTTTTTATGTTTTTCTTTTTATATATAAATCGGTGCTATTGAACACCTCTGTGAGTTGGTTACAAAAATATTGAACCAATGAAAAGTATTAACCCTCTAATGGCCAAGTTACCAACCTTAATAACATCTTATTGTGCCTTAGGCCAGCTTAGGCTGCCTTTTTGAATGACAATAGAATAATGTGCGATATGACCACAATGTCACGAAATATCTCATTTTAAAGCTGCACATCTCTAGTTTACACCGAAAAAAAAAAATATGTTCCTAGCATGTTCCTTCGTTTACTTATAAGCACTTTAGTACACCTTGGTTTGACTTATCACTGAAACCAAGGTCTACTAAAAAGCTTATAAGTAAACGATGGAACAAGCTATAATCATAATTATTTTTTCATTGTAAAGTAGTGACTTGGAGCTATAAAATGAGACATTTCGTGACATTGTGGTCATATCTCACATTTTTCGATTGCCATTCAAAAAGTCGCCAAATCTGGCCAATGCTGGCCAATGCCCCATTTCTTAATTCGTCATTTTAATGCAATAAGAGGGATCAGCGATCTAAATACAATACATCAAGTTTTACTTTCGATTTCAAAGTAATACCCAGAAGTTCCACCAGATGGCAGGAACGTTCCATTATTCTGATTTTGACAAAAGTGTTAAATCTGGCTAAATCACTTCCTATCAAACGAGGTAAACAAAGGAAGCTAATTTGACCCCTAGCTTATAGCTTGGCCGTCCGGATTGCTAAGCTAACATTAGCTTTGTCATAACTTAGTCAGATTAAGCTTAAAAACGGCCAGGAACATCCCAAAATATCACATTTTTTGCCGCGGATCACATAGAGACGGCGCGCGTGCACGATAGTGCACGATCGCGCGGGTTTCGGCCGGTTTTTGGTAGATTACATAAAAATAATTAAAAAGAATTCAAACAATTGCAATATTTTGTTATAAAAAGACGTACTGACAGGGCAGTACGTCTACTACGCAGATAACGTCATTGGCTTGGAGGGATTTGTTGATTTACTACGTCAGTTAACATGGCAGTCTATGGGCCTGACGTGCTCTTGGCCATGAGGGGGTTAAAAAGTGCTTAGACAAAAACCTCCAATGGATTTTTATTTTTTCATTTCCTGAAAATGTTACATTTTGGAGCTTGCGGCAGGGCACAGAGTTACACATTCAGGTGATACTACAGTATATATAGATACAGTAGGCTACTTACTCCTTGACGTGCTTGCGGCAGGGCACAGAGTTACACATTCAGGTGATAGTATAGTATATATTCAGTACTTACTCCTTGACGTGCTTGCGGCAGGGCACAGAGTTACACATGCAGGTGATAGTATAGTATATATTCAGTACTTACTCCTTGACGTGCTTGCGGCAGGGCACAGAGTTACACATGCAGGTGATAGTATAGTATATATTCAGTACTTACTCCTTGACGTGCTTGCGGCAGGGCACAGAGTTACACATTCAGGTGATAGTATAGTATATATTCAGTACTTACTCCTTGACGTGTTTGCGGCAGGGCACAGAGTTACACATGCAGGTGATAGTATAGTATATATTCAGTACTTACTCCTTGACGTGCTTGCGGCAGGGCACAGAGTTACACATTCAGGTGATACTACAGTATATATAGATACAGTAGGCTACTTACTCCTTGACGTGCTTGCGGCAGGGCACAGAGTTACACATGCAGGTGATAGTATAGTATATATTCAGTACTTACTCCTTGACGTGCTTGCGGCAGGGCACAGAGTTACACATTCAGGTGATAGTATAGTATATATTCAGTACTTACTCCTTGACGTGTTTGCGGCAGGGCACAGAGTTACACATGCAGGTGATAGTATAGTATATATTCAGTACTTACTCCTTGACGTGCTTGCGGCAGGGCACAGAGTTACACATTCAGGTGATACTACAGTATATATAGATACAGTAGGCTACTTACTCCTTGACGTGCTTGCGGCAGGGCACAGAGTTACACATTCAGGTGATAGTATAGTATATATTCAGTACTTACTCCTTGACGTGCTTGCGGCAGGGCACAGAGTTACACATGCAGGTGATAGTATAGTATATATTCAGTACTTACTCCTTGACGTGCTTGCGGCAGGGCACAGAGTTACACATGCAGGTGATAGTATAGTATATATTCAGTACTTACTCCTTGACGTGCTTGCGGCAGGGCACAGAGTTACACATTCAGGTGATAGTATAGTATATATTCAGTACTTACTCCTTGACGTGTTTGCGGCAGGGCACAGAGTTACACATGCAGGTGATAGTATAGTATATATTCAGTACTTACTCCTTGACGTGCTTGCGGCAGGGCACAGAGTTACACATTCAGGTGATACTACAGTATATATAGATACAGTAGGCTACTTACTCCTTGACGTGCTTGCGGCAGGGCACAGAGTTACACATTCAGGTGATAGTATAGTATATATTCAGTACTTACTCCTTGACGTGCTTGCGGCAGGGCACAGAGTTACACATGCAGGTGATAGTATAGTATATATTCAGTACTTACTCCTTGACGTGCTTGCGGCAGGGCACAGAGTTACACATTCAGGTGATAGTATAGTATATATTCAGTACTTACTCCTTGACGTGTTTGCGGCAGGGCACAGAGTTACACATGCAGGTGATAGTATAGTATATATTCAGTACTTACTCCTTGACGTGCTTGCGGCAGGGCACAGAGTTACACATTCAGGTGATAGTATAGTATATATTCAGTACTTACTCCTTGACGTGCTTGCGGCAGGGCACAGAGTTCCTCATGCAGGTCCCGGTGAGGATGTCCACGTCGTCCACGATGACGAAGGGCTTTTCCTCCAGCGTGACGATGGACAGGTGGTTCTCGTCGGCGTCCTCGTCGCCGTACGAGTTGTAGCGTGGCCACACCGGGAACATCAGGGCCAGCGTCTGGTTCTCCCAGCGGCCCATCTGAGCACGCACACACACACATGCACATGAACACATGCACACGCACGCACGAACACATGCACACGCACGCACGAACACATGCGCACACGCACACACACACACACACACACACACACACACACACACACACACGCACGCACACACACACACACACACACACCACAGGAACATCAGGGCCAATGTCTGGTTCGACCCAGCGACCCATCTGGGTCAACATTCCTCAGAAATTAAATTCAAATATTGGTCTTAAAAATTGGCCCGAATATCGCTATATCGATATATATATAGGCTATAAACTTTTTTACCAAAAAAATAACAGATTTATAAGCTCACAAAATCCACTATTTCCGGTGCATGTAATGACACTGGTGTGTTGGTTAGTATCCAAACCTGAATCTTTTCAGAATTGTATAAGCCTCTGAAAATGCTTCTTTAACCGCACGCACTCACGCACGCACGCACGCACGCAGAGACAGTGCTTTAGAGTCATGGGCCTGATTCTTCAACGTGTTTCCGCTAGCGTCACATCAATATATCAGCGGAAAGGCATTTACGTGGATATCCGATATTTTAAATATCGGATATGTTTTACCTCTGCAAAGGTGTGAGTGAGCACCCGCCTTGGTCCCGAACTTAATTAAATAAATTATAATTATATTGCTTCAGCGGAGCACGCACCGTTGCAAGCTTGGATAGCAGTGACCGCGGCTGTGATCTCAGACAAACTGCTGTCTGCTGAGTCATGCTTGAAGCCTTTTATGGTCGATATGGGGCGTGGATCAATGCAGATGAGGTTGTCGGGTGCTTTCCCGATCACTTTGCACCCGCTGAATTCAGTATGACATACACCTGCGTTACGCCTGTGCACCTGTGGTACACACCACTCTCTGAATAACACGTCATCTCAACGCAGCTTGATCGGACGGATAAATACGATATCTGTCTCCGCCACAGTGTAACGGTGGCGTATTTCATTTTTAATGAATTAGGACCAGTGAGTCTGAAAAGAGACGGGATCGGCACAGTATATCCTCAGAGATTTAACTCTGGGAGGCTGGGTCCATTTGGTTTCGGAGGCTGGGTCCATTTGGTTCTGTCTGTTCTGCACGCCCTCAACATTAAATTGGCACTCATTACAACAGCATTGGTGGAAAGTTACTCATGTCCTGCGTGTGCTTAAAGCGGCACTATGTAACTTTTTATTTATTTATTATAAAACAAATATTTTTGTCGAATCAGTATGGTAGACTATGTTAATACAATATAACTTGTAGAATCTGTATGGTAGGCTATATGTTAATACAATATAAATATGTAAAGTATGGTAATACAATATAACCTATACAATTGGGGAGGTTGTATTTTGTCTCCCTGCTCTGAGACATTTAGATTGTGTCATATCTCAAATTGTGAAGTAATAATCAATACTTTTCATAATCAGTACTTTTATTCAATACATTACTTGTTGTCACAGCCTATTCCTAAGTTGTGGCATTGCTACTTTTACTTAAGTTGAACCCCAGTCTCCCATGCATGCAAGTGCTGACATAATATTCTAGCTAATATATAGCCTGCCTGCTTGCTCTGGGGAGAAATTGAATTCTCAAGTCGTGTCAAACCAGACAAGGGAGACCAAATAAATACAACCACCCCACAATTATATATATATATATTTTTAAAGGAGATAAGAGGTTTCTGCCCGACAGCAACGATGAGTTTCTTTTGAAATCACAAAAAAAAAGTTAAACGTGTGTGACTGTGTGTGTGTGTGTGTGTGTGTGTGTGTCGCACCTTCTCCCATACTCGCTCATTGTTCAATACGATGACGATCAGCTTGGGGTTGGCCTGGTAACCGTCCTGTGTGAAGGACAGGTCCCGCCCCTCGTTCCACACGTGCATCATGTGTCTGAAAACAGAGAGACACACACACGCACACGCACACACACACACACACACACAATGTGGCTTAATGTCAGTATCGGCCGGTAACACGCAGGAGTCTGTTACCCGTTAACTTACACTGTGCTATAGACCCCTGGGAGATGGAGTCTGTCCCCATTACAATGTGCTATAGACCCCTGGGAGGTGGATGCTGAGGTGAAGCGCCACACCTACCATCAGCTCCCAGTAGCCTACTTACCGCACGACTTGGCGTACCCAAACCCGAAGGCGAGAGCTCTACCGAGCATTACCCGGACACTAAATGTCCGGGTAATGTCGCTTCATCACCTCGTTATAATTGTGCTTTTGATTGATTGATTGATTGATTGATTGAATACAACACGTGGTAAAGTAAAATATGAAATACGAGCTGAAGTGAAAAATATGTTTTTCATTTTTATCTTTGATTGGTTGAGAGACTCCGTTTCAGAGTCAAACTTAAATAAATTGACCGAAAAAGGTTCACCACAACTTTAAGGATAAAAAAGGATAACGGAAAACAAGTCCTGGAGCCGTGTTTCCATTGTGGGAGTGTGGGAGTATACTCATAACACAAAACAGGAGTTAAAATGAATTCAAATCAATCGCACAACATAAATAAACGCTCCGGGGTGTGTAACAAAATTAAGAGCGGTAATAATACAAGATACACTAAGTAATACAAGATGCGGCACGATAAAAAGAACCACCACACAAAGCGAAACACCATCAATAAATGATGACACAAATACTCTTATTACTCCACCAGATGCCAAGCATCACCATGGCCCGAGAGACTCGCAGGAGAAACAGAAGGAAAAGAGAGAGAATCGTTATAACTGCAGAGTTGCTCCGAGCCACGGTCATTTGAATTCCTCTCTCTCTGTGTGTGTGTGTGTGTGTGTGTGTGTGTGTGTGTGTGTGTGTGTGTGCGTCTGTGTGGATGCATGTACCTAAGTATGCACCGACGTTTGAGATAATGACTTAAACCTTCTTTAATCAGAGCCAGAGGGAATATCCTTTTCAAATCAATGCTATCTTCCCCCTCCGTGTGTGTGCGTGCGCGCGCACACGCGTGTGTGTCTGTGTGTGTGTGTGTGTGTGTGTGAGCGTGCGTGTGTGTGTGTGTGTGCGCGTGTGTGTGTGTGTGTCAGAAGAGAGCTTATGCATGAGTGTGTGTGTGTGTGTGTGTGTGCGTGCATGTAGGCAGCGAGCGTGAGTGCGTGCATGCGCATGTGTGTGTGGGAGGTGGAGAGTCAAATGCTACATAGCGTTTCCCCATCAGCATTCTCCATCGATTTCTTCGCCAGATTCACGCCTGACAGACCAGTCACTGGTGCAGCGCGAACGCCCTCTCACACGCACGCACTCACGCACATGCACTTATGCAAAGGCTAAAATTTAAATTTAGATAGACCTCACGTTCATTTGTAGACCTGGCGGTATAGTTTCAATGTACAGATGATACCGTTTAGACTGCATGATCGGTTCTCGGTTTGCCTATGATCCTAGATTACTATCTCTATGTGTTTGATGTATTACATTGTGTTTACCTTACTATCTCTATGTATTTGATGTATTACATTGTGTTTACCTTGCTCACAGTGTGCCGGACTAAAAGCATCTGCTAAACATATATTAGGTTTCCACCCGATAGAGATGATATTGTACACGCCTCAATGTCCACCTACTGGTGGCATATAAGTGGTTCTCAAAGTGGGTATTAATATATAGCCTCGAAATATGTAAATTGTAAATGGTCTTAAGGTCCTTGCAGACTGGGAGCGTTTATCGGAAACTGTCTGTCTGTCTGTCTGTCGATGGATAGCTCACTCAGTTATCCTATACATTTACGCAATCACTAAACCCAACACACAATTCCAAACGACCGTGATTGAGTACAGTACAGTACAGTACAGGTACGGTAGCAGTACTGTACATCCTGCCAAAAATGCAGCGGCTTTGACAGCCTCATCAGACCAAGCCCCCAGGGAGGCTCTCCAGCGTTGAAGCACTCGGCCCTACTGGTAAGAGGTGGGACTGCAGGCGGATTTATGACGAGGAAACCCCCGTGCCGCTGTAGTTTAACATTGAGCGCCCGTTCTCCCGGGTGCTTCAAAACGCCACTGAGCAACTTCCATCGAAATGATAGTAGTGGGAGGGGCGGCGGGGCTGTCGCTCCAGTTCAGTCTCTAATCTATCCATTTATTACTCTATGCCTTGCAGACCCACCACATTCTAAGTGGTTGAGTGAGATAACAGGCCATTACAGATTTACAGTTCGGCAGACACTCTTTATCCATCAGAGTGAGTCATGAACCCCAGTCTGTAAAGGACAAGGTAAATGGTGATGTAAGCAGAGTGAAAAGGAAGTAATTTAGTACCTCGGGATACCAGATACACATCAAACCCACAGCAAAAATCTATATGGTTACTTCCCTCCTACTTTCCTCTTCTTCCCCCGGATTCTAACCTGGTTTTCCTCCTGCACAAGTACCATTTATACCATTGAGACATGACCGTTGACATGATCTAAATGTTGCAATACATTGATTTAATATACTTTATTAGACAAAATCGTAAACTGCACGAGTGACAGTCAGACATTTAGCCTAAAAGGATAACACAAATACAGTAAGTCCCGGGGACATGTTTCCATTGTGGTCTTATATGTATTCAATTTTAATTTTAATCATTAAAATAATGAAAACCAATTTTTATAGTTTAACTATTGACATCTGTCCAAAGTAATTTCTGATAGCCTGCAGGCTGCAGCCCTGCAATCCTACAGATACACAGATACAGATTGATTGAAAGTGAAACATGCAAATTGATTTGCAGCCACAATATTTCAGGGGGCCTAAACAAAATACCGCCAGGGCCTGTGACAGGGCCCCGGGGACCGCCAGGAGCCGGGAGGTAGACACCGGCGGACCTGAGGGAACGGGGGGAGGTCAAAGGTCATAGATAGAGGAAGCGGGGGTGCTATGGACGTGGAACTGTGCTCACGTTGTGTGAGTGAGGAGAATGTTGAAGTGAGGTCATGTGTCAGTGGAGGCAGTGGTGTAAAGTAATAAGTACATTTACTCACATTTCTGTACTTAAGTACTTTTCTGAAGTGTTTATTTTTATTTTACTGGGGTATTTCCACGCATGCATGCACGCACGCTCACAGAGAGCCACAAATTGTAAGTTATCACTTGACTGCATCGAACAGCGATTCAGCAGTGAATTAGCAGCCGTTCCTCTCTGAGTACAACATATAACAAGCAGAGCAATTCTATTTCTGTGGAGCTACGGCACCAGGGCTGTTAACTTTGCCTAAACTCAAGTATTGCAAATGAAAGTCAACACGCATAATGACAGTCATTTCTCCGCTTATGGCAGGTTGCCAGCTCCAATCTAACCTGGCGGTTGAAGGCCACAGAAAAGGAAAATACAATACACAACACAATTCAGACACATCTAGGCCCCAGTGGGGCTGTTCTCATCTGCCGGAGAGGTCGAGTTAAATAATATTCACATAAATATCACTGTGTGTGCAATGCACGTCGATAAGAGAGAACGAAGCCACTTTGTCGTCGTTGTTGTTATTGCTGTTTGCCTGGTGGCCTTTCACTTAGAGGAATTCACAGCTGTAATGGATGTAAGTAATGTTAGCCTGTCAATGCTAGAGTCACACGCGTGCCAATTGGCATGATGCATGTTGTCACTATCGGTGAAGAAACCTTCTATGTCCAAAAGAATATGAGAACGCTCAAATCCACAGACCTCGGAACGGTCGCCACCAGGTCTTCTTAAACGTAGCCCATAGACTGTAAAAAATATGGACAAAGCGTTCCCCGGGTCTAACATGGACGTAAAATGAAGCCTGTTATTCCTGCACTGTAAGTCGCCATCTTTCTAGATCCGTTTGGGCCCAGCTGGCCATTGGCTGGCTCCGTTTGGGCCCAGCTGGCCATTGGCTGCCCAGACAACGAGGCAGGACTTTCCCCCTTCTTCTCCGTTGGTTTTTATTTTGACTCGAGTGGGTGGGGACTCCCGATCATAGACTGTAATGGTAGCTCAGAACATACGCGACTTTATGGTAATTTATTTTATAAATGGGACCATAATTTTCCAAAAAGAATATTATGAAGACTTAGAAATGAGACTTTAAACTAGTGACTGGAAGCAGAAAGTATTCATGACCATGTTTATTAAGGTAATACAGTCTAGGTGAAGTTGGGCCCAAATACATGGACTTCTATGGGGCCATGGTTTTTTTTTGGGTCCAGTGACAGCGCCACAACAGGCCGTTATATGAACTTTCAGGAGTTTCAGGCTTCACAAAATATCTGTCTGACTGCCCCCCTGACGTAGCCTCGGAAACCCAGACGTTTTTATTTCCAGGGAGGAAAAAAGAGTCGACTTCAATTCGGCATAGAGTAGCGCAAACGTCGATCACTCTCTGCTGATTTCTGATCCTCTGCACCTTTGTTAAATGCACACACGCACACCCGTACACACACACACACACACACACTCCTCTCTCTCTCTCTCTGTCGCTCTAATTAATTAGTCTCATGTCGCACAGCTGCGCCTGCCGGGAGCTGCCTATGCCATAGAAAGCATACTGTAGGTGGACCCCAGGGTATCTTAAACGTAACCAGGCTCAGTAAAACTATATGCCTACAACTAACCTTTTTCCTAACCTTATCCTCAGTAAAACTATAAAACCTAACCTTAGTTATTCCTAAATGTAACCTCAGTAAACCTAACCTTATCCATAAACGTAACCTAAGTAAAACTATGCATAAACCAAAGGCGGATTTTATGGCGGCCAAGGGTCGTCAGTCGTCACTACACTCAAAATATGTTCAATAAAATATTTCTTGCATGCACCTTTTAACTAATAATAAAATAAAATAATTGTGAGAATTCTATTAGTTTTTCTTTTGTAATACATTCATTTTCTTCCTATATACCTCATGTGTTACCTATGTAGTGTGATTGATCATTCATTTAGAAACTCAGCAATACACATGGATATCCGTTGATCTTGGAGAAAAACACTGTGGTCCCAAGCAGCCTATTAATCAGAATTCCCCACACAGATAATTGAAAAAAAAAAAAAAAACGATCCCTATCCACTGATCCTATTACAAGAAGCAAACATGCCTGGAGCATTCTGTTACAGAGAATGTGTTAATCGTGGACATATGCAGATATATCCAGGACGCAAAAAGAAGTTTACTTCTAAGCTAGGTAAGACAATGAATGTCACATTACATTATTACAGCCTACTGCATTGTGAACTTTCTGTACCGTGTAGCAGATGTGTGCGTGGCTGCGCGCTGTGCGTAATAATTTGGACCAGTAGGCTGTGCTTCAGTTGTGTGCGCTCACAAGTATAAAATATGAAAAACAAATAACATATACCGTATGTGTGACAGATAGTGTTCTGTCACTGTTTTGTGTCGCTGTATGCACATGGTCTGGTGGAGCAGCAATATACACAGCAAACACAAAAGGAACAGAAAAGAAGACGGAACTTATTTTCTGTTCCTTTTGTGTTTGCCACTATGAATAAGACTATGAATACCGTAAGTGCAGCAGTTCAACATGTTGCTCAATGCTGTTGCTGCCCCCCCTAGGGAAAATGTGAAACTCCGCCTATGGCCTAAGCCTAACCTTATTTCACAATAATTTCATGAAATGGAAACGATGAACCTGGGTTCCAACGGATGCACTGGAACGCAACATTCTCAGAAAGTACACCTACTTACTGTAGTGAATATAGTCTATGATGAAAGTATATCCTGTTTCTATTTTGTTGCTGTCGGGATAGCCGAAACCTCTCATCTCCAAAAAAAATTTGGTAAATCAATGTCCGATGTCATACTAGCGTCACACAAAAGCATCAAAAGTAGCAGATCTGCAAGCGCTTCGAGCTCGACAACCTGCTACTTTTGCTATTTTTGAATTTGAACCTTGAAATGCAACAGTTTTGGACATATGAGGTTTCCACTGGACAGAGACGATTGAATTATTTGCATATTATTCAATCATCATTGATTGAATATGCAAATAATTCGCGTGCACACAGGCACAGCATTGTTGTCTATCTGTGCCATATGGTGTGCTGTTGATTCCAGCTTTTGTCAAGTAAATCCCCTGGCATCAGAGTGTCTTGATTTGACTTGCTATTTGTGCATGCATTCCTTATTCTATTGACAACAGCCAATATAGGCTATACTAGATGTATTCATAGTCATTTCCATTCCTATGATTGTACGGTGGTCTGTTGTTGCCTATTATAGTGGTCTAATGGTGCCTGTCCATTGTTCAGTGCATTACACTGTTGACGGTCATTTGTAAAGCTAAGCAATACTCTTATTTCAATGTAGTGGAGTAAAAGTAAAATCCTGAAAGTTCAGTGGTACAGCGCTCTGGGTGGCACAGGATGTCCCTGCCCAGGTTGTGGGTTCAAAATCCATCATGGACGGATGTCTTTGCCGGGTGTCTATGCAAACACAATTGGCCTGTGTTCGGGAGAGGGAAGTCAGGCAGGGAAGAGTAACTTACTTAAAAGTAAGTAAAAGTCCGGAATTTAGAATTTACTTGAGTAAATGTACAAAAGTATTGGACATTTACTCTTTTTTATAAAATGTACATTTTTATTTCTTTTTTACAAAATAATACAATTGTTGCTAACCTACTGCAACAGGAAGGGGAGGAGTACAGGGTCACACGCAGTGATCCATCATTCCAGTGATTACATGTGTTGGTCGAAGATACACACCAATGTTTTACGTTTTCGTTTAATTTAATTTAATTTCATTGTGTCATTTAGTATCATCTTAAGGTAGTGTTTTTTTTGACGGGCGGCATTCGGTGACCAGCCTGCGTGGGGGTTTGCTGGTTGCTGTTGTCATGAAAGATACATTGTTGTTGTTTGTTTTCTCGTCTGCGGCAGCTAGACGCCAGACAGCAGACAGTGCTAGTGGAACCAGCTTGTCATAGTTTAGTTCTCTGACCACAATGAATACATGCAGCAGAACGACTGCTGCAGGCTGCTCTGGGGAACAATGGTTTATGGACACAGTGCCACTTCTGGAATGACTTTTTGATTAAAGCCAATGAGGCTGGCATGTCTCTTCGGGTGCAAAACGACTTGCTTCCATAATGCTTGTGAATAATGGATTTTGTGTAAAAACCCAGAGAGTTTCGATGTCTCCCATCCAAACATCCGAAAAAGAGCAAGATCTATACGCTGCATTAGTACTTTTATTTAACAAGTACTAACCCACTGCCTATAGGGCGAGATTTGGGCGAGGTAAATTTATGATCACAGACCGCCGCCCTAGGGCGATATCGGACGAGATAATCCTCTTAAACCCCAGGGGGGTCCAGGAGGGAAAATCAAAAATATCGGAGTTGGAACCTGAGACCTAGACCAGCCCCATTTACCCGCTGAGAGCTGTTCATGAGGTGGACAGCCGCTGCCCCCGCCGGCGGGGGATTGGGGCTTAAGAGGTTTTAATACCGGCTCTTGGCGTCATCGACACCAGGCAACACTTCTTATTTTCCATCCTCGGATCCAAAAAACCTTTTGTATTGGAATTGAGCTCAGATTGAGGTGATCATACAAAACATCCATGTTTTTGGAGGTCAATAAAAAATCATCGCGACCGTGCAGGACCGTTTCCAGCACTTATGATGAGAATGAAAATATGTGCCCTTTGCCCAGGACATGATTCTGTGTTGCCGGAAGTGCAGAGATTTCGGTGGTGACTGTGAGGGCTGAAAACCGTGCCATTCTGTGCAAAACAACTAGATGGGGCTGTGGCGGGGAAAGAGTTTTATAGGGCTTGTAAGTAGTTAAAATAAAACTGCAACTGGATTAGTTTAAAATTCATTCATTAGACTGATTAGAGCATAATTTAGAGGGTTTTAGGGACACAATTATCCCCACTAGCTGCTGTAAAGGATAAACAATGGTTGGCTGGCAAATTGATCTGTTTTATAGTGCTGGAGGCCAGAAGTGCTTACCGGCCAACACACAAGCATTCTTTTTAATTTCTCCTTATTGAGATGCTTTACAGTCATTTTAGGATAATTATCTGCACTATAATGAGTGCAAATTGCTTTCTCGCTGTATCTCTCTGACTCTCTCTCTCTCTCTTTGTATCTCCCTCTCATTCTCTCTCTCTCTCTCTAAGTCTCTCTCTCTCAGTGTCTCTCTCTCTCTCTCTCTCTCTCTCTCTCTCTCTCTCTCTCTCTCTCTCTCTCTCTCTCTCTCTCTCTCTCTCTCTCTCTCTCTCTCCTTTTCTCTCGTCTGTCTCTGTCATTCTCTCTGTCTCTCTCTCGCTTTTCTCTATGTTTCTGTCTCTCTATCTCCCCCCCAGGAAACTGAAGAGGGGAGGGGGAGACTTTGCTGATGAGCTACTATTAGATTACCCAGAGGAGCAACTTTGGAGAAAGATTGCGACAACTTTTACATTTCCATGGTATTCTCACAATAAGACTCTAGAGGCGTATGCTTTCAGAGAGATGACAGTACAACCCAATTGCGGGCCCCTAATAAGCAGGAAATGGCAACCAAAAAGCATTGAATAACAACAACAGACGTTGACAGAAGTTTTAATTAGCTTTGACACGGGGAAGAAAGGGACTGGAAATGTCTTTTCTCTTCGTCCCCTCCCTGTCCTCGTGCCATTTAGAAGCACAACGCCGCAGGGCTGTGTCTAGACTGCACTCCCACTCATTAAGTCATTATCACTAGGGTTGTCCTGATCGGATCGGGTGATCGGAAATCGGGGGCCGATCACGTTATTTTCAAATGATCGGAATCGGATTGGGAGCCAAAAAATCGGGACATCCCTGGTATCAATATTTTATCCATATCATGATCTTAGACTGGAAATTGTTTGTGATTTGGGATACTGTACTATTGTGATATGGCATAAAAGTGTTCTATAAAATATAAAATATCGGATCGGGAAAAATCGGTATCGGCAGATACTCAAAATCTAATGATCGGATTGGGAGCAAAACAACACGATCGGGACATCCCTAATTATTACAGTGCAGGCTCTCCTCAACCTATTAAAACACTTCCCCCGCCAGCCACTAGATGGTGCTGTTGGCTCAGAGCACCACGGTTTTCAAGCCGAGCTCAATTCCAACATTTGCATCATCGCTGGCTCTGGGCTGGATGAAGCAAATTAATCAATGGCGTCACCAACGCGGAATCAAAGCGTTGCCTGGCGACGATGATGCCAAAAGCCGTTAAAAATCATTGTTAAACATTATAAACCCTTATCTGGTCCAATCTTGCCCTAGACGATCTACGAGCATATATCTCTTAGCAGGGAATGTGTTTTAAGACCTGAGGCCGCTACTACCAAATACGCCTTCTAAATCAGTAGTTCTCAAAATTGCCAGGGACCTTCCCCAAAATGGCAACACTCATCGCAAATGTTTTGTGCCAGAGAACCCCAGGCGACTTTGAAGATTTTAAAAACGAATAAAAAAATAGCAGATATCCAAGCCCAGAGCACGGCATCTAAAATGACACAGATGCTTTCCCGGCTTGAATGGGTTAATGCCACCCGGCCAGGAAGATTTTGACAATCATCTTGGATTAGCTCATGGTCGGGGATCATATTCAATATGTCTTATCACAATGATGCAAATAATAATAATGTTGTATTGACACCAAACGGTGCAAGTGACGCACGCACATATCGACAGTTTACTTCTTCGTCTATGGCAGTGATTCTCAACCAGTGGTCCGGGGACCACCAGTGGTCCTTGGAGGGGTCAATTTAACCATTTTACCATATTTTATACTTTGGATATGCATAAACAGCAGTTCTACAAGCTCATAGCGTGTCACTTCATGCCGTACTATTAGCTTGTAGATCTGGATTTTTTTTTAAACACGCTAGGCACACTAGGCATTTGAAATGTCCCAACTGTTCCACCTGGCATTATTGTGAGACCAAAAAGGGTACAGGCTGTGCACTGCTGTGACTTTGAGTACAGTACAGTACAGTACAGTACAGTACAGTACAGTACAGTACAGTACAGTACAGTACAGTACAGTACAGTACAGTACAGTACAGTACAGTACAGTACAGTACAGTACAGTACAGCACAGCACAGTACAGTACAGTAGGCCCTTACTGTATATATACACACCGGTAGGCTATAGGCTAGTACCCATCATCATATGTATGTATATGTTTCTTTTCCCTTTTTGCTTCCTTTATGATGAATTCCTGTTCTGTTCTTTAAATATATAGAAGTGTCTATTTGTACGTCTCTAAATGTTTTGATGAATTGAACATGGTGGACCCTGTTGTAAACAAGTGTAATGCTTAATTGGGTCGTCCACTCACAGTTAACAGTCTTTGTATTGAGTTTGTCCTTGAAATGTACTGTAATTCTGCAAACTGTTAATAAATATGTCAATCAATCAATCAATCAATCAAGGCATCCTTTGCAGTGAAGTTGCAGTTCTCCTTCTGTTGGGGGGGGTATACTAGTGTTACTGGTGTTGCTATTGTTATTGCTACTACTTGTATTTGCTTGTATCTCCCTCTCTGTCTCTGCTTCTCTCTTTCCTCTGAATAAATAAGTAAGTAAAACATGCTCAGTGTAAGTCTTCCCTGGGTAGAAGGCAACAACAAAAGCACAAAGTAGAACAGACAGTCTTATTCAGTATGATCAGCCGTGACGTGAGCGCCCCCTCCTGAGATACTTCCGGGTCCTAATGTTGTGTCCCCATAGAGTTCCTCGCACCAACAAAGCTGCGCTGCTCTCCCAAATCTGTCTGTGACAGGCTGTCTGCCCCACATGGAATTTTATTTTATTGTGTCAACTAAATCCTCATTAATGCAAACTAGATTCAACATACTCAAGCCTGCACACATTCTAAATATGCCCCCGAATATGTTACGGAGCAATGGACTGTTGCCACCTTCAATAATAATGATAATAATAGTCTTTATTGTCTCCACATCACATATTTTTGTTGTCATGGACAAAACATTAATAATTCTACTCGAGTTGGAAGCATTAAGACCCATTTTAACCCTCAATGGCTTCCTTTCTGAAAAACGTCATTGTAAAAAGATTCACGCGTTTAGATACTCTATTTACAATGAGATGCGGACAGGAGCTGGTGCCACTTGGACCCGGACGTAACGTAGCACTACAAAATGACGTCAGACTTAAATACTGAATTATAGCTACACCCCCAGTCCTTTAAAAAAGAAAAGTAATACTTATGTACAGTCTAGGGCATACATTCATGAAAGAAAAAATGGAATAGAAATATGGAGATAGGAGGTTTGTGCCCCGACAGCGCGTCATTCAAGTTGCCTTGGATTTCTGTTTAGATGCATGTTGTTATGTGCACCGTGGTCTGTACAGTAGCAAGCAGAGGGTGGTCTTACCGTACATACAGTACCAAGCAGAGGGTCTTACTGTAGTGTCCAACATTGTTACTGTTCAGTATTCAAATTCAAAAGCATCGAAAGCAGCAGATCTACAAGCTAAAAACACATCGCTTGCAGATCTGTATAGCCTCGGAAACCCAGGCGATTTGAAGATCTGCTACTCTTGATGCTTTAGTGCATGTGTGACGCTGCAGTATCACCAAGCAGGGTGTTCATTTACCAAGTTAGAACATGCAGATAGGAGGTTTCTGCCCGACAGCAAATTATATACTGTGCAAAAAACAATGCAAATGAGATGCACGACATCACAGCATCACAGCATCGACAAGAGAAGATGCAGAAAACAGCAACCTGCATGCAGGAAGATCTCTATGCGTGTAGGTGTGTGCATGTACAGTGTGTGTGTGTGTGTGTGTGTGTGTGTGTGTGTGTGTGTGTGTGTGTGTGTGTGTGTGTGTGTGTGTGTGTGTGTGTGTGTGTGTGTGTGCATGTACGTGTGTGTGTGTGTGTGTGTGTGTGTGTGTGTGTGTGTGTGTGTGTGTGTGTGTGTGTGTGTGTGTGTGTGTGTGTGTGTGTGTGTGCATGTACAGTATGTGTGTGTGCATGTACAGTATGTGTGTGTGCATGTAAACTATGTGTGTGTCCATGTACAGTATGTGTGTGTGCTCTCAAGAATATTTGACTGCATCCATAGGCTGCAGAGACTGAACGCACTCACACACACACACACACACACACACACACACACACACACACACACACACACACACACACACACACACACACACACACACACACACACACACACATTCATAACAATAAAGGCATGGGAGAACAAAGCTGATAAAAGCTGCTTTAATCCCGACTTAATGACGGGAGTCTACTGGTGTAATACACAGTATAGTGCACGCATGAGCACACACACACACACACACACACGGGGGGGGACGGGGGGGGGGACGTGCGTGCATGCATTATGTTAACGCAGGGCACAAAAGGAAACCCCACAAAGATCTGTTGGGTTCAATGGTCTGTGGGTTGAATGAATGTACACAATAGCTAATATCAATATGGGCGGGAATTACATACTGTATATCCTCCTTTAACACGGCTGCCATCATCCCTCCCTTTCTCCTTGACTCTCATCTCCTGAGAAGTGCGTTAACCCATCTGTGACATTTTAGACTTTAGCCATATTTTATACTAGGCTATAGATACTAAAAATAGCAGCTATAAAAGTGTCGTGCCACGCTATGAGCTTGTAGATTTCCTTCTTTCAAACGAACATTTTAATGTAAATCTTTGCTACCTCGGGGGGCCCTGGAACTAAATATTTTTAGATGGGGGTCGGCGGCCAAATACATATGTATCTATCTATCTATCTATCTATCTATCTATCTATCTATCTATCTATCTATACTCATACAGCACAGTACGCTGCGATCAAGAAGAACAAAAGGAACCAGGCTGTTTAAAAGACGACCTTGAAACTTGTGAAAGACAAACTGAACAGAACGCTTGACCGCCTCCAAACTTTAGGTCGCTAATGATTAATTTCCGAGCTTCATGATCTCATGAGTGACATTGTAGCGATGCGAGGCACGGCATCAGACTGACATTGTAGCGATGCGAGGCACGGCATCAGACACAACAGAGCAAAGCGCTGGAGCATCACAGAATAATGAATGGGTTCTTGATCTAAATTTTTATTAAATGTACTTTTTATTTCGTGGTAGGAATTTAATTGTTATCCCTGTCCCAGACTGCCTGGCAGCCCAAATCAGAATTCCTATCCAGATCCGTTTTTGCAGTCTGAAGGCATGTGATTCAAATCCATGTTTTGTTTTTCTTCTCAGTCTGCATAAATAACACATTTGGATAGGCCACAAATCAGATTAGGGCTGGCACTGGAGCAAACTGGGTACAGGCAAATAACATCACAATGTTTTGACGTCAATATATCTTCATCAGTTAAGGCTACAAATGACTTACATTTGTGAGGAGCAAGAAGGGCAGGCCCATTTGTAGCCACATGTAAACCTGTACAGTATCCACGTTAAGCGACCTTTGACTTGTTTTTCTGTAAAGTCACTTGCAAATAAATTATTTGTAGTTGCTGGTTACTGGTTTTTTTGGGCTTGATTCTAAAGTGTATGGTAATTGCTTATGTGTCGCTGTGAGCTTGTAGATCAGCTATATTCATTTGTGCTTGTTTTCATAGACCTGCGGCCACTTGTTTCTCTTCCAAAACTGGCAACACAGCAAGAGAAAGAGGCACAAACAAACGCAAAGACTTATGGGCTATATAAAACACGGATGGATGAAGTCATGTGTCATGTGTCTGACCTGCGCAGTGCACTTGGCGGGAGTTTCCCCGGGCTCCTGTCTCCCGGTTGGCTGTAGCAGCTTCCCTGGGCCTCTGGCACCTCCCCCTTCTCTTTCAACATGGCGGTTGCTCCCGTCATGATGACGCCCACGCCGTCTCGAACCCGCGTCTCCAGCGGGTACTCCCACTCGTCGTACGACACCGAGATCATGCCCAGCGGGAACATCTGAGGAGTGGCAGTGAATGGAGCAAGTACTTTAACATCTGAGGAGGTGCAGTGCATGGAGCAAGTACTTTAACATCTGAGGAGTGGCAGTGCATGGAGCAAGTACTTTAACATCTGTGGAGGGCAGTGCATGGAGCAAGTACTTTAACATCTGAGGAGGGCAGTGCATGGAGCAAGTACTTTAACATCTGAGGAGGGCAGTGCATGGAGCAAGTACTTTAACATCTGAGGAGGGCAGTGCATGGAGCAAGTACTTTAACATCTGAGGAGGGCAGTGCATGGAGCAAGTACTTTAACATCTGTGGAGGTGCAGTGAATGGAGCAAGTACTTTAACATCTGAGGAGGTGCAGTGAATGGAGCAAGTATACTTTAACATCTGAGGAGGGCAGTGAATGGAGCAAGTACTTTAACATCTGAGGAGGGCAGTGAATGAAGTACTTTAACATAAAAAATAAGCTTTTTCATCAAACCCTGTACACTCAAGAGAATGTCCCCACTACCACCGTTAGATCTCCATATTGATTGATTGCTGATCTGACCTCATCAAACCCTGTACACTCAAGACATGCTCCATATATGGCCAGTACAGAATTCATTCCCTGTTGATCTGACCCCCCCATGTATATTTTTTACAATTATCGCGTTTCGGGCAATGCATGGAATAGTGCAGCGGGATGGCATCATCTATCTGGCAGCTTCTGGGGGAAAAAAAAGCTTTTTCATCAAACCCTGTACAAGGATGTCGAGGAGAAAACTTTTTCTATCATTTCCCCACACAACCAGCTGAAACCAATATGGCAGGCCTAAGGCCAACGCCGGTCCTTCCAGAACAGAACTCAGCAGCAAAAAAAATAAAATAAAGATGCCGCGCTGCCTTATTTCCAGACAACATTTCTGATTAGGGTCCGAGGCGAGGTTGTTTTTTACTGGTGGTGTGAGCAGTCGAGTGAATAGACCATCCACACTTCTCAGCTGCGGCCCCCGAGGCTATGGTCCGACAAGAGGCTGACATTTTGTGTTCAAAATAGAATTTGAGGGCTTTCGACTCGCCTCGGGTAACGTCATAGGGATTAATCTCAAATGTGTGTCAACATGCTAGGCTGTGCACACAGCCCCGAGTTCGCGTTACATTTAAATTACCAGTAGGTTTAAAACTTTTCCTTTTTTTGTGACTATATGGCTTGTCTTCAAGAAAGGGAACAGGTGTTAGATGGCGTAAGATCAAACGCAATACACAATACAATATTTAAACATTTTAAGGACGTGTCATTACACATTTTGTCATTTCCATGGGAACAAAATGTGACGGCTACTTAGATAACAGTGTAACACTGTCAGTGATGCGTGTGTGACAATAATGCAAAACATAGTTTGTCTGGGGTTTAAATAATGCATGTTTTGTGCATGCTAAATATAACTGTGGGATCAGACAAACGGGTCTAGAAACTAAAATAAAGCGTGATCCTTTCGGGCTTCATTGCTGAATAGTATCATTAGCCACAGCGCAAAAAGACAGAGAAAGTGGATAAAACATTGCTCACCCTGCATGTCTGCCATGTTTATTACATGTCACACAAACATGGAATTCTCGACTTGATGAATAATAATAATAATAATGAATTGCATTTTATAGCCCTTTTCTATGCACTACGTGCCTACTCAAAGTGCTTTACAATGGTTCATTCATTCATACATTGGGAGGTGAAGCGGCGAACAGTCGACGCCAGCGTCCTCACTTCCCACCCCCAATCCAACCCTTGATGCTGAGTGTCAAGCAGGGAGGCACTGGGTCCCATTACTTAGAGTCTTTGGTATGACCCGGCCGGGGATCGAACCCCGACCTCCCAGTCTCAGGGCGGACACTCTAACCACAAGGCCACTGAGCAGGTGGCCTTGATATATCAACCTGATATATCAGCTTGATATATCAACCTGGCTGGAATGTATTATATTCGTTAAATATGAAGACTCACAGACAATATTCTTTGCGTTCTACCACAAGCCATCCTTCATTTCATTTTCAGTTTAGTAAATCTAAGCCTCTTTTCTTCCCCACAGAGAACGTTTCCTCTTTGACAACATGACAACATGGCACAGCGGGCTACTAACTAACTAGCAATGGGATCTGTTAAATTAATTATTGTCTCCACCAGGCCGAAGGCATGGGGGAAGAGTATGTTTTTTGTCTCCACCAGGCCGAAGGCATGGGGGGAGACTCGGAGAGTATGTTTTGCACTCCGTCCGTCCGTCCGTGTGTCCGTGAGCAGCTAATCTCGGCCACCGTTAACCCGGTCGATGCCAAATTTTGCACACACACTCCCTGGATGCCAACGATGAACCTCTGCCCCAAACTTTCCAGAACGGCCTGTTATAGCGCCACCAGGAGGCCGCTTTGTGCAAAACAAGTTTTTGCACAGTACACCTATAGATTTTGTCCAAACATCGCGCAAATTGGTACACAGTCTCTCTAGAGCCATTCAACGAAACCGGTCTTTCAGATTTCGAGGGAGGGCAGAATCCATTTCTTGCGACCGACCGTCGGTCGTTACGCACCGTCGGCCGGTCTTTTATAGGTCGGCCGGTCGGTCCGAATGCAATTTTAGCGGCCGACGTCGGCCGGCCGGTGCGATGGGTCGGCCGGTCCGTATGTGCGTCGGCCGGTCCGTATGTGCGTCGGCCGGTCAGTATTTACGTCGGGCGGTCAGTATTTACGTCGGCCGGTCAGTATTTACGTCGGCCGGTCTGTGTTCACGTCGGCCGGTCCGTATGTGCGTCGGCCGGTCCGTGATTAGGTCTTTCTTCATATTTTTTTTTTCTGCTCTCGTTGCAAAAGATAAGTCCAGTGGAACACTTCTTTGTAATGTATGGCTTCCGTAGTGTCGCGGTCTATGCTGTCGCCTCTCAATTTTTTTTGGCTGGGGAAGTTAGTTCGAATCACGCTCGCGGCAGACAACTTTTTTTATATTTTAGACAGACAGACAGACAGACAGACAGCCTGCCTGCCTATCAAATAATTAATAATGTATTAATTATTTTAAATAGCCGTTTTTTTAAATCTCCTCTCCTCACCTGGGCCGCTCAGGTATAAGCGCTCCTCCTGGCTTTGATAGCGCAGGACGTTAGACATACGGGAGGGTGTGTCCGTGAGCAGCTAATCTCGGCCACTGTTAACCCGGTCGATGCCAAATTTTGCACACACACTCCCTGGATGCCAACGATGAACCTCTGCCCCAAACTTTCCAGAATGGCCTGTTATAGCGCCACCAGGAGGCCGCTTTGTGCAAAACAAGTTTTTGCACAGTACACCTATAGATTTTGTCCAAACATCGCGCAAATTGGTACACAGTCTCTCTAGAGCCATTCAACGAAACCGGTCTTTCAGATTTCGAGTGAGGGCAGAATCCATTTCTTGCGACCGACCGTCGGTCGTTACGCACCGTCGGCCGGTCTTTTATAGGTCGGCCGGTCGGTCCGAATGCAATTTTAGCGGCCGACGTATTTCACGTCGGACGGCCGGTGCGATGGGTCGGCCGGTCCGTATGTGCGTCGGCCGGTCCGTATGTGCGTTGGCCGGTCAGTATTTACGTCGGGCGGTCAGTATTTACGTCGGCCGGTCAGTATTTACGTCGGCCGGTCTGTGTTCACGTCGGCCGGTCCGTATGTGCGTCGGCCGGTCCGTGATTAGGTCTTTCTTCATATTTTTTTTTTCTGCTCTCGTTGCAAAAGATAAGTCCAGTGGAACACTTCTTTGTAATGTATGGCTTCCGTAGTGTCGCGGTCTATGCTGTCGCCTCTCAATTTTTTTTGGCTGGGGAAGTTAGTTCGAATCACGCTCGCGGCAGACAACTTTTTTTATATTTTAGACAGACAGACAGACAGACAGACAGACAGCCTGCCTATCAAATAATTAATAATGTATTAATTCTTTTAAATAGCCGTTTTTTTAAATCTCTTCTCCTCACCTGGGCCGCTCAGGTATAAGCGCTCCTCCTGGCTTTGATAGCGCAGGACGTTAGACATACGGGAGGGGAGGTGCGTGCGTGCGGGGGTAAATGTGTCAAGTCACGTGATTAGGTCTTTCTTCATATATATTTTTTTCTGCTCTCATTGCAAAAGATAAGTCCAGTGGAACACTTCTTTTTAGTAATGTATGGCTTCCGTAGTGTCGCGGTCTATGCTGTCGCCTCTCGATTTCTTTTGGCTGGGGAAGTTAGTTCGAATCACGCTCGCGGCAGACAAAAAATATTATATTTTAAAAAATAGCCGTATGGAATTAATACATTATTTGATAGGCAGGCAGACAGGCAGGCAGGCAGGCAGGCAGTCTGTCTGTCTGTCTGTCTGTCTAAAATATAATATTTTTTGTCTGCCGCGAGCGTGATTCGAACTAACTTCCCCAGCCAAAAAAAATTGAGAGGCGACAGCATAGACCGCAACACTACGGAAGCCATACATTACAAAGAAGTGTTCCACTGGACTTATCTTTTGCAACGAGAGCAGAAAAAAATATATATGAAGAAAGACCTAATCACGTGACTTGACACATTTACCCCCGCACGCACGCATGCACGCACCTCCCCTCCCGTATGTCTAACGTCCTGCGCTATCAAAGCCAGGAGGAGCGCTTATACCTGAGCGGCCCAGGTGAGGAGAGGAGATTTAAAAAAAACGGCTATTTAAAATAATTAATACATTATTAATTATTTGATAGGCAGGCAGGCTGTCTGTCTGTCTGTCTGTATGTATGTCTGTCTGTCTGTCTGTCTGTCTAAAATATAATAATTTTTGTCTGCCGCGAGCGTGATTCGAACTAACTTCCCCAGCCAAAAAAAATTGAGAGGCGACAGCATAGACCGCGACACTACGGAAGCCATACATTGCAAAGAAGTGTTCCACTGGACTTATCTTTTGCAACGAGAGCAGTAAAAAAATAATATGAAGAAAGACCTAATCACGGACCGGCCGACGCACATACGGACCGGTCGACGTGAACACAGACCGGCCGACGTAAATACTGACCGGCCGACGTAAATACTGACCGGCCGACGTAAAAACTGACCGGCCGACGCACATACGGACCGGCCGACGCACATACGGACCGGCCGACGTGAACACAGACCGACCGACGTAAAGACGGACCGGAATGCCACATGAACAATTTCAACTCAGCCTCAAGGTGGCGCTATAACTGGCCGAAAAGTGTTTTTACCTCTAACTGCACGGATCTGTGGATAATTTATCCAACCACCAGATGAAGGCAAGCTGCAATGTCCTACATTCCTATCCTGGTGGAGACCTGTGCCCAGAAGGGCACTTTTTCTAGTTTTCTATCAAGTACACATGCCATGAAGCCTTGAATGCATGGAGATTTGTTTTTGTCGCATTCCTGAGCCAATCATTTGATGACAAAGAGTCTCAGCTGAGAGAGACTCTTTGAGTCATCAGCGCCCATACTCTGGGGTTGACTCTATCAGCGCCCATACTCTAGTAGTACAGCAGATAATAGGAACGATCTTTCACTCAGTGATACAAGCGTGAAATTTGGCATGAACATGCCTCTGGGTCACCTCTTTAACAAATTTCACGCTTGTATCACCAAGCGAACAACCGTTCCAATGATCTTCTATATTTCACGATTTTTGTGTGCGTGTGTACATCTGTAATCCACGTAACCCGAGAACCGTTCGCCCCACCGACTTCAAATTCGACACACACGTTCCACACACCCACAGGGAGTGCAGTGCCCGGTCTCGAGTCGGCCGCACCCACGGTTGTCCAGAACCGCCACAAAAGGCCTTTTTTATTTGGCGGCCATCTTGAAAAATTACCGCCATATTGGATTTTTCGCTGGCTCGGTTAAAAAAGTTAAAGAGGTGACCCAGAGGCATGTTCATGCCAAATGTCACGCTTGTATCACCAAGCGAACAACCGTTCCAATGATCTTCTATATTTCACGATTTTTGTGTGCGTGTGTACATCTGTAATCCACGTAACCCGAGAACCGTTCGCCCCACCGACTTCAAATTCGACACACACGTTCCACACACCCACAGGGAGTGCAGTGCCCAGTCTCGAGTCGGCCGCACCCACGGTTGTCCAGAACCGCCACAAAAGTTTTTTTTTATTTGGCGGCCATCTTGAAAAATGACCGCCATTTTGGAATTTGCGTTGGCTCGGTTAAAAAAGTTAAAGAGGTGACCCAGAGGCATGTTCATGCCAAATTTCACGCTTGTATCACAGAGTGAAAGGTTCTCTCACAATATGGCTGTTAGCCGCTGTACTATAGGTGAAGTTGGCAAAACGGCCTTTCTGTGTGGAGCTTGCATGTTCTTGCATGGTCTCTATCCTGGTCTCTCTATACTAGGAACTGGTTTGAATAACGTGTTCCTTCCACTCGCTATAGGTCATACCGGGGAAACTCCCCCCCTGTCAGGTGATAAGAAGCGCTCTGCTTTTTTGATTGATTGATTGATTGAAATATTTATTAACAGTTTGCAGAATTACAGTACATTTCAAGCACTGTGAGTGGACGACCCAATTAAGCATTACACTTGTTTACAACAGGGTCCACATTGTTCAATTCATCAAAATCTCTCTCAAAATGCTCTCTCCTCATGCATTGAAGGAAGCATGAACTCAGCTTGGAGCTCTTCCCAGGTTGGCAGAGGGAGAGTAGCGCCCAGGATTACAGCTCAGGCAATTGGGACCGGGTGATGAATCGGTTACAAAATATTGACTCAGGAATGCGACAAAAATTAAATAATCTCCGTGAATTCAAGGTTTCATTGATGGAAAACGAGTCATTTTTGGGGTGAAGTACTCCTTAAACCTAATGGTCACATGACAGCTAGGGGTGTGCAGCTGGCGGTAAAACAAACCAAAACGCCCTTAACCCTTTTTTTTCTTTTTCTTTTTCAACCAGACCTTGTTTTTAAATCAAGTGCAAACTCAGCCCAGATGGTATCAGTTGCCTGGGAGCCTGTAAACAAGCGCACCATCATGCTGCTCATGTTTACAGACATCCCACATGCAAACTGCACCGTAATGCCTTTTTTTGGACATTCACATTCGTCAAGCACTGGGAATGAGCTCATTTAACCCACCAAGACCTGTATGGGTCGATTCTGCAAATGCCTTCTTTCCAAAGTGACGCGCAAAGTGACAGCTTGTATATCTGCATTTTTTTTAATAGCCAACCCCCCTAAAAATAGAAACATTATACAGATGCTTTCCCGGTTTTTAAAGAGAAATTAAGTGGAGCCTACGATTTTTAACCAACACACATAGAAGGTCACACATTACTCCTGTGCTTGCGGCCTTGCACTATCGACAATCGACAATCGACTCCAGAATTCAATTTAAAATTGTATTAATTACCTATAAATCTCTCCATGGGCTGGGCCCAATTTATTTAAGTGAACTGGTGCACCCCAAGGTAAATATGAGACACCTTAGGTCTTCTCACTATCCCCGCTACTAAGCTGCGAACCAAAGGAGATCGAGCTTACGCATTTGTTGCACCTACGCTGTGGAATGACTTACCACTTTACTTGAGAAATGCTGTGTCTGTTGAGATCTTTAAGAAGCTACTAAAAACTAATTTGTACCACGAACATTTTGGTTTGCTTTAGTGATTATTTCTATTTTATGTTGATTTGTACTGTTCTGTTTCTGTTTTAGGTACTGTCTTTGCTGCTCTTTTTCTTATTTCATTGTTGGTTTATCTCTGATTGTGATGTTCTTGTTTTATTCCTATTATTTTATTGTACAGCACCTTGTAACAACTGTTACAGAGGCGCTTTATACATAAAATTACCTTACCTTACCTTTTCAAAGCCACTCGCTGCTGGCAAAAAAAAAAAAAAAAAGGTTTTCCCCATGACACGGGGACACATTTTGTCTGCAACACTCCACGCTTGTTTTGTTTTTCTGTCCGTTTTGTTTTTTTGTTGTATCTTCATCATTTTATAGCGATTTTGAATATTAAAAGGGCTGGCATTATAAGCTGAGGCTTCTGCCAAACACTCCCTTTTGGTCAAAAAGAAAAGAAAAACCCAGAATACATTGTATAAGGTGTGTTTATTTTAAATGACCAATAAACTTGAACGGCGTAGAATCCTGCAGTCTGTCTGCGTGGGTGGGCCTCCTCAGAAAGAGAGCGGACGGGATAGCGAGCCACAGAATATTGGGAGGAGGCTAATATAAAGACACTACTTTACATGCTTCTCTACACCTTCATCATTTGGGGGCTCACTTGCAATATGCTGGGGCTCTCATGGTGGGCCTCAGCATATTACAAGTGGGCCCCCAAATAATTGGCAAGACACGAGGGCCCAATCGAGGGCACCTTATGCCATATTACATTTATAATTGTATTAAATAGTTATTAAAACTAAGATCAGAGAACAAATTAATACAGTTTTAGCTTCACTGCATTGACTCCCGGTTGTTCTTAGGATTGATTTTAAAATTATTTTACTTGTGTTTATAAAGCTCTCAATGGTCTCGCACCTTCCTACCTACACGACTGCCTGCCTAGATATGTCCCCTCCCTATATGGCCCCCCCTCAGATCCCCCACTGCTGACTTGCTCGATGTGCCTAACAAAATGGCAACTAAAAACACGGTGAGGCATCTTTGTGCTTCTCTCTCGCACCTCCGTACCTCCGTGACTGCCTACCTAGATATGTCCCTAGCCGCCCCCTCAGGTCCTCCAATGCTGGCCTACTTGAAGTGCCTAAAAGAATGTGCACAAAAAAGTATGGTGAGGCAGCTTTTTGCTTCTATGACCCAACAGCCTGGAATAAACTTCCATTCGAGCTCAGACACGCACCCTCTGTAGACATTTTTAAATCTCAACTCAAGACTCACCTCTTCACCCTTGCTTTTAGTTGAGTTTTATTTTTATTTTTATTTTTTTATGTGTTTTTATTTATTTTATGTTCTTATATTCGGTTTTGTTCTCTGCTATTGTTCTATCATTTTAACTACTTGTGTTTTATTGTATTTTATTTTTGTGTCCTGCCCTGTGAAGCACTTTGAGCTGCATTTATGTATGAAAAGTGCTATACAAATAAAGTTTATTATTATTACGGGCAGACGCCACAAACTTTATGCTATACCTTCGACAGGCAGCCTCTGTAGACATGCCTTACTTAAAATACTTGTTGGAATTCATGTCCTCACTGAATTTTATTACCGCTATTATTTTAATGTCGTTTTATGCTTTTGCATTTGTTTTTTCTCTACTTTGAGCTGTACTTCATGGGGTTCGACAACCTATACCTCAAACCCTAAACCTATCCCTAACCTTCTTAGGCATTTTTTTATACAAAACATTTTAAATATGTGTAAATAGCCAATCTACAGCCTTCATCAATATTTAAAATGTTTATGTAAAATAAATCATTGTCGTGTGATGTTTTGAGTGTTTGTGATAGAGGGCGCTCTTCCACAACCTGTGAATTAATCTACGACTTCCGGATCAGATGCCAACAATATGTTACATGTGAAATAATGTGAACAAAACAAATTGATCACCTATCAAATCATAATATAGGATTTCACAGAAATAAAAATGTCTCTGCTTTCTGTTCCCATTTAGCGTTTTTGGAAAGCAAATATATATTCAACTGCCAATTAACTAAAGAACAGAACGCATGAGCTCCATATAGGCCTCCTTACCTCTGGGGTAAAGTCTGGGTTTCCGGTGGTCAGACTGGAGACGATCCAGATGTACCCAGCTCCCGTCAGGCCTAAGGAACGTGCCTCCTCCAGTATGTACCTGTCAAAAACAGAAGACAATAAACTACTAGTACAGAGCAGGGGTCTTCAACAAGGGGACCGGGACCACTTCGACCCTATACCGTCACTATTTTGAGGCAGAAAATAGCAGATCTACAAGAGAGAGAGAGAGAGAGAGAGAGAGAGAGAGAGAGAGAGAGAGAGAGCTATACGGAGACAGATAGACATGGAAACAGAGGGAGGATAATAAGCCATGAAGAATCATTTGGTGGAAGATTTGCCTAGCATCTGTGATATTTATAACAGTCACGTTCTAAAAGGATGGGGCTGGAAATAACCAGGGATCCCTCAAATCCAGCCAATGCACTTTATTTTGTCCCACTCTCTTTATCAAGACCAGAACGACTCGTTTTCCATAACTGCACATATCCTGAGGGCAAGCAGGCTGCATGCGCGGGCCCTTACATTTCATCTCATAATAACAGCTGTGTCCCCTATAGTGTGTCTTATGTACTTTGCTGGAGTATTTTCGTCGTGGTTCTGTCATGTTTTGACCCCTGTGTCCGTCCGTGTGTCTGTTCATGTGTGTGTGTGTGCGTGTGTGTGTGTGTGTGTGTGTGTGTGTTCGTCTGTTAACAGCTAACCTCCGGCACCGTTCAACCAATCAGCATGAAACCCCTGGATGCCAAAGCAGAACCCAGTGCCCATATTGTTCATGTTGACCTGTTATAGCACCACCAGCAAGCCGAACACATTTTTGGCTAAAACTCTTACAGATTAGGGGCTCCATTTTCGTCACCGCTAAACCCCTTATCCCTAAACTTCTTTGCCTTTTTTTTCTACTATTTTGCAAAACATTTTTTAATAGTAAAAATGGCCAGTCTACAAGCTCACAACGTGTCAATGTAGATTGGCTAGTTGAACTATTCAAAAATGTTTTTCAAAATAGTAAAAAAAAAAGGCAAAGAAGTTTAGGGATAAGGGGCTTCATTTTCGTCACCGCAAAACCCCTTATCCCTAAACTTCTTTCCCTTTTATTTACTATTTTGAAAAACATTTTTGAATAGTTCAACTAGCCAATCTACATTGACACGTTGTGAGCTTGTGAATTTTAACTATTCAAAAATGTTTTGCAAAATAGTAAAAAAAAGGCAAAGACGTTTAGGGATAAGGGGTTTAGCGGTGACGAAAATGGACCAAACATGATTCGACACGTAGTGAGCATGGATATCGGCAAATTAAGAAAACTAAAAAACTATGAAATAATGTGCTTTTTTAGCATTTAACACCCATCCCTATGTACATGACTGTGTGGCCATGCACTGTTCCAACCTGGTCTCCGTAACACAATGGTGATATTTATATTTACAAAAAAACACACTTCTGTGAAGTGAGGGGCGCTCTTATCATCATACATCATCATACACCACATTCTGTGCTCCGCCAATCAAATCATCATCACTACAGTATGTGGTACACACAGACACACAAAGCTGGCCAGTCAAATCATCACAAATGTGGTACACACAAACACACAAAGCTGGGCATAGGCCCTCAAAAAATACGGTAGACTTTCTTTATATCTTGGAATATAAGAACTGTGATGCAAGAAATAAAAATCACACTCATGTGAAGTGAGGTGCACCAAGATTTTGGGGGTTGATGTTCTCATATCCATGAGAAATTAATTTACAAAATGTATTTATATGAGTGAGATGACTCATTTACGACAATCATTTACGGCCCTAAATAAACATTAAAGTCCATAGACTTGGCTGGCAATGGGGAATTTTATAATTATACCTGTAAAGGCTCTAAACAAGCATTAATAGTCCATAGCCACATCGGAAAGCCATGCATTGGAGGGTATGAGGCATTTGACTAGGGTTGGTTGAAGCAAGGTTTGGAGACAGGCTGATGTTGTTGTTGGTTCATGAAACTGGAAACCAACCGGTCTGGGACGTTCTGTCAACACATTTCGAAGTCAACACTTGTCCCCTATCAGGGACTGGGATCATGGGGTGGCTTCAGTTTGAACGAACTGAAGAAGGAGGCCACTTGTTGAGGCAACTCGGCCAGCACACTTTGGGCTAGAGCCTCTCTGGGAGCGTTCTGGAACTGTCTGAAGGGCACAAACTGGACGATGTCTCTCATGACGGGCTCGCCGGTCTCGGAGCGCAGGCGACCGTCGTCTCCGTCCAGGAACTGCATGGCGCCAAAGTCAGCCTCGCCCACCCCTACGATGATGATGGACATGGGCAGCTGGGAGGCGTTGACGATGGCGCTGCGCGTCCTGTCCATGTCTGTGATCACCCCGTCGGTGATGATGAGCAGGACAAAGTAGTTGGCCGCCGTGGTTTGCTGGAGAGCCTGTCTGGCGAAGCAGGCCACGTGGTTGATGACGGGGGAGAAGTTGGTCGGACCGAAGAGCTTCACCTGCGGCAAACACGCCGTGTAGGCTTCCACCACCCCTTCTATGCCTGCACAGAACGGGTTTGACGGGTTGAAATTCAAGGGGAACTCGTGGGAAACCTTCCACGACGGTGGAATCTTGGCCCCGAAGCCGAAAGCTGGGAACATCTTGTCACTGTCGTAGTCCTGAATGACATTGCCCACGGACCAGATGGCGGATAGGTACTCGTTGACACCCTGCGGGCTGATGGAGTGGAGAGACTGGGGGGACCTGGGGTCGCCATTGGAGCTAGTGAAGTCCACCGCCACGGTGAAGTTGAGCTGACAGCCTCCCATGATGTAATCCAGGAAGGTATATACCTTCACCACCTGGCAAAGCTTCACGCTAATGATGCCAGAGTTCTTATAACTCAACTTCTTCTGTTTCTTTTTACGGTCGACGCATTCAAACTCCACCGGAGAGCTTCTGGAGGCTTTCAGAAGGTGTGAGAGTGAGGTCTCAAAGACCCCGATGAGGCCGTGTGGGCTGTGGAGGTCGTGGTTGTAACACTTCACATGTATTGGCCTCTCGAAGTCTCCTCTGCAGAGAGACTGCATCGGGATGCGGAATGGCCGCCATGTTGGGTTCAGGCTGCACTTCACCACCTCTGTTCTGTGGGCCAGCTGCCAGCCCTTCTTTGTGTGCTTGTAGAACTCCAGGTACGGGTCAGAATGGCCAAATGTTTGTTTGTCCTTGTTGTCAAGCTTCCTGGCTTCCACCTCAAAATTCACCCAACGGTTGTCTTGTATCTCTTCAGCACTGATACTGATGGTCGCTTTTCCAGCCGTCTTCTTGTTCCTCAGCACCAGCGGCCGGGTATATTTCCTAGCGGAAACCAAATGGCCCAGAGTACACTCCAGCTCTCCCAGGAAGTCGTCGTCGCCCAGGTCCACGTCGTAGATCCCAAACTTCAGCTTCTGGACCGTCTCAAAGCGGTAATCGACCACAAACTTTCTGGCAAACCTTGGATTGAGGGAGTTGCGCACCGTCTCTGTGCGTCCCAGTTCACACCACTGGGACCTGGAGCCGCTGGTCAGCAGGACACACTTTGAACAGAGGTCTCCTCCGTTCAACAGATTGTCACAGCTGACGGTCAGCTCCACCTTGGTGGAACACTCAGCAGAAGCCATGTCCGTCCGATGCAAAGAAAGGCTCTCGGCAGACTGGTTGAGAAGTGGTAGTGTGGTGTGGTCCTACGGTTTCATCCAAGCTGCCTCGAGAATGCATCAACCAGTATGATGTCAGCCATCCCCAAATATGGACAATCTTCTACTTAACCTCTTAAATCCCAGGGGGGTCCAGGAGGTAAAATCTAAAATATCGGAGTTTGGAACCTGAGACCTTGACCAGCCCCATTTACCCGTGATCTTATCATCGTACTGTACATCATCATAAATCCCGGCTGGGCTATTTAGTTTTTCCTCCTCCCACGCCGTGCCTTCCAACCTGAAGGAATGGCGAGGGAGTAGTGCTTTTTTTATGCCCAGGACCCCCCTGTGTGTCTGTGTGTGTGTGTGTGTGTGTGTGTGTGTGTGTGTGTGTGTGTGTGTGTGTGTGTGTGTGTGTGTGTGTGTGTGTGTGTGTGTGTGTGTGTGTGTGTGTGTGTGTGTGCGTGCGTGCGCACGCGCGCTTGTTGAGCTCAACAAACCAATCAAATAATTTATCTACCAGCATAGATGTAGGAAAATAAAATGATTTACTACAGGACCAATTTATTGGCTAAAAGTTATAGATTATTTTTTTGGTTCACAAAGTCAAGCTGTGAGTGACCAGCAATGAGTCCGTCTGTACTTCTCTTTGCTCGCCCACCATCAGATTTACTGTCTATCTGGGCAAAGAGCAGTGGTGTAAAGTAACTAAGTACATTTAGTACTGTACTTAAGTAAAATGTTTGAGGTATTTTTACTCTACATACAGTACAATTGTCAGTACTGTTGCATCTATTCCACTACATCTCAGAGGCAAATATTGTACTTTTACTCCACTACAATTTGAAAACGTTAGTTACTAGTATAGTTACTTTGTAGATTTCGATAATTATTACAAAACATACATTGACCACTTCAGCCCTATATATATTTCTGCCATTTGAACATACGTTGCATCGCAACACATTGTGAGCTCGGCTGATTTCGGCACCATATGCATGCATAGTCAAATTGCTGTCTATCGTTGTTGTGGGGTGGAAACCTATTATGTCTAAAACTGTAGCTTTCCAGGAATAAACAATAGCAGATCTACAAACCCGACTTTGTGGGACACTGTAGTATGTATAGTAGTAAAAACCGAACAAACATTCAAACTTAAAATATGGAGATGAGAGGTCCGACAGCCGCAATGTGCTATGATTAATGTAGAGAAGGTGGAGGTCCATCTTAATGCTCCCAAATATATGAATTTATTGAAGTGTTTTTACCGCCTCAATAAATACATATTTTTGGGAGCATTAACACAGTGTGCAGACTTTCTCCTTCAGTGTTACCTACTGTATTTTGATTCAGCACTAGGGAAGTCCCGATCACGTTATTTTGCTCCCGATCCAATTCTGATCATTTGATTTTGAGTATCTTCCGATACCGATTTTTCCCGATCCGATATTTATTTATTTATAACACTTATGTCACATCACATTAGTATAATATCCAAAATCACAGACAATATCCAGTCCCCCTGAGTGAGGGGTATGATGTTCGCGAGACCCGAAACCCCGATGACCTTGGGATACATCACTGAGGATACATCCCAGTTGCATCCATGCAATGCATTTTCGTTCCGAGGTATTCTATTTATAGTGACTCATAGAATAGACTATGTGACAACCAGGTATAGTCTGGTGACCACTGGGAGCAGTATAGGTTAGCGCCCCAGCCTGCATCCTCCGTGAGGAGGAAGCCCAAAAACCTTCGATGAGGCCTTTAGGAGGGCCATTCGAGCCGCAAGTGGAGCCTGCAGTGCTATACCGTTGCCCAGCGGTGGAGCCTGCAGAACCATTGCGGCTCAAGAATCCACCACTCCTGAATGAAGTGTCTGGTGCTGGGAGTCTGGTGCAACGCACAGGTCCTCGCTGTACTCCTGGTGAGAGCAGGAGTGGACCTGGTGAGACGTAGGAGGGGCCCGGACAGGAGTCAACCCACAGAGCCTAGTCCCTCCACATGCCAGAATTGTACCTCATAGTCATAGTAGTTCCGGAGTGGTTCCAACGGATTGTGTGGCCCTGGTCTTTCCCTAGTGGGTCTGATCGAGGGTATAGCTACTTGATCTCCCCGGCTGGGTCACCTGAGTGAGGGGTATGATGTTCGTGAGACCCGAAACCCCGATGACCTATCACTGAGGATATGTCCCATGCAGTTGCATCCATGCGATGTATTTTCGTTCTCATGTTAATCTTTAATATATATTCCTTTTTGTTATTGTGGCTACAATGTTGAGTCACCCAAACAAAATAATTGTATTCGTAGCGTGTACTTGTGTACTACAAGATGTAACAAATCAAATCTTGGAGACTTGAAGTGCATTTTATATTGTATTGTTTTGATTTGTCGACTGAATGTCTCCCGATTTTTCATTGAAATATAAATTATTGAGTCTTGAGACAGACCAACGCAGAGAGAGAGAGAGAGAGAGAGAGAGAGAGAGAGAGAGAGAGAGAGAGAGGGGTGGTGGGACAGGGGGAAGGGGGGGGGGGGGTGGGACAGGTACACTCACATAGCTTCATCCTTGGAGCAGTATAGCAGGATGACAGGACTCTGGATCCTCTTCAGGGCAACGTGTGATTTAGAGTTCTGGTCCCCCCCGTCGACGGCGTCTAATGTCACCACACTCTGCAGGTCCCAGCGCACAAAGCTGTACAAGCAGGTTTTTAAGGGTTAGTTTTTGGACTTGAAGCTGTAGGATATACTGTATTGCCATTGATATAGTGGTTGACAGTTGCTTTGGTGAGGGGTGATACAGTATGTGTCCGGTCATTGGGCAGGGGTCTGGAGGCCACTCGTAAAAAATAAATTCACCAACCAAAGTAGCATTATGTTGACCTATTTCTACCATATAGAGCAACTTTTATTCAACTCTGACCCCTCACATGGAGCTATTTTTTAAACTATCACTATGCCAGCAGTAACAGCAGCACAAAACAATAGCCCCATGTGACAGAGGGGTCAAAGTCATAGAGTAATAAAAGGATAGAGGCCAAACCGGAGCGACAGCCCCGCCCCCCTGCTATTCATTTCAGTGAAAGTTGCTCAGTGGCGTTTTGAAGCACCCGGAAGAACACTCTACTTCAAACGAGCACTCACTGTTGAACTCCAGCGGCACGGGGTCCGCCTGCAGTCCCACCTCTGACCAGTAGGGCTTCAACGTTGGAGAGCCTCATTGGGGGCTTGGTTAAAGTAGTTGCACGATAGAAATAGGTCAACAATAAAAAAAGGACGCTAGTTTTGTGGATTTGTTAGTTTTGTGGATTCATTTATTTTTAATGCGTGGCCCCCAGACCCCCACCATAATGATGGGAACTACTTAATATTCACCAAGACCAGACCAGAACTCCCACCACGGGACTCAGGCAACCAATTAATGCTTTTGCAACCACTATATTATTGGCAAGTATTTCCTACAGCTTTAAGTCCAAGAATCTGAACTAACCCTTTTCAGCATAGAAGGAGTTCTTAGGGAAAACATATGCTTATTTTTTTAACTACAAATGAAAAACAAACAGGGACAGAACTTTGCACACAAGCCTAAGCCATGGTTAAATGTTAAGCATTCGATTCGATATTCAATTTTTATTTAATTCTAATTATTAGGATATTGACTATTGATTTATAAGGAGAAACACGTATAACTAAGTAACTATCCGTTTTATTTGAATAAGAAATATAAATAACAAATGTTTAACATGAAAATTACATAAACTTTGGGGTTTTATCAACTGTCATTGACATCAGATTCAGATTCACATTCACTTTAGATTTTTCTTTAAGAAGATTAGTTAACGTTCTTTGAAAAGTTACGTTATTTCGGTAGCCTACAACAAAACAATCCCCTACCCTCACACTTGGAACTTTGACTCCTTATCACTTATACTCACCATACAGGCATTTGTAAAACATTGTAATAACAACTTTGAAAGGGTTGACTTCACAAATGAAAAAAAAGAAAAAAAAGAAAAGCTATATAACAATAAAAGAGGGAAGAAAGTGGGATGCATACTTAGTTTAGACTAGTCATTGGTTAGACATGGGTTAAGGTTAGGTTTAGGTGTGCTGCCCCGTGGGAGGTTAGGTTTAGGGTGAGGGTTTGAGATAGGTTGTAGTTGTAGGACTAATGACTGGTCTAACCAATGACTAGTCTAAACCAAAAACTGTCTAAACCCAAGAAAGTACATAAATGGTGCATTACATGAGACTAAAGAGTGAATGATAATATTGTTGTTGTAAAGGAATATGGTAATAAAGATGAGAAATTGATGCGTAGAAACATTTGTAGTGAAAGGAGATAAAAAGAAAGGAAAGGGAGGAAACAATTAAAGCAGTGGTTTTCAACCAGTGGTCCGGGTATACCAAATAGACCCTTATAGACATTTAACGCTTGAGAGCGTAAAATTAAACCAAATGGACCCTTACAGGTTAATTTGGTTCATTTGTATGATCTCCAGAGTTACATTATTGTTAAACATAACTAGTATTAGCATCAGTAGCATTACTCAATTCAAGTCTACACAATTAGAGAATGTAGAAGAATTGTTATTTTAAACAACGTTTGCCTGTTCCCTCTACTACGGTGCTATATACCAACATCAATACAACATGGAATTGTGGACACAATCATATTCAACGACAAACAAAAATATTCTAAGTTTTGGGCCTGAGAGGTTTAATGTCATCAAATGGTGCTCAAATGCCCAATAAATAATGGCCCTTGGCATGAGAAATGTTGAAAACCACTGAATTAAAGGATTAAAGAGGGGGGGGGGGGGGTGGTGGTGGTGTGCAGGGCGGGAGGGAAATACAAAAGTTGAGAGGTAAAGCCGTATCAGGAAGAATTGACAGGTTGTTAAAGGAGAACTCCGGATTAACCATGTTGTCTTTATACCTTAATCTGATGTTATTCATATCCAATAACAAGTGGTACAGGTGAAACATTACATAACAACATCCATATAGCACACTGCAGCTCCAACCGGGCACGCAGGGTCATACGCTGAATGGGACTGAGGGACTGCCATTGGATTTTCGTTGAATTATAGCTTCAAATTGACATATTGGTTGTTCAGTTTGACCCACCAGTTTTGGAGATATGGCTTATAGAGTAATGTCTTGCAGAGAAACAGCGAGTTGAGAAAACAGGCTTGAAAGGTTCACTTCTGAGGTCTCTAACATTACACCTGACTACCACTACCACCATGTTTAAGCATTTATTATTTGCATGTCGATTTCAGACACTTATTTCAGACATGCTCTAGTATGTGAAGAGTCTGCCTGTGCTATTAACCTTTCAATAGTTTTTTCTCCTCTGGTGAAAATCTGTAATTTGTGTGATGGCAGTCTCTCAGTCAAATCTGGTCACAAATCGTTAATTTGTATCGCTCAAAAATTATTTTTCTTTCTGCACATCTTTCCTGTCATGATGACCAAATTAGATGCACAGTGTTTTGTCCCAAAGGGGCTTCTGTAGAAAGGCTGAACGAGCCTACAGTATATGACGCAGCGTGCATGTTCTGAGCTAAGGTGCGTTCTCTTCCAGATGGACTTATTTTTATTTAATAATTCTTTTTAACTCTACCACTGGTTGTTTGACTATAATAACATCAGGTTATGGTAAGAAGCACTGGTCAGGAATTCTTCTTTAAAGGTCTGTTGACATTGTTTTAGCCTTCTTCTTTTTAGGTTTTCTGACCACAATTCCACCCAGAAAACCCCTTGATTTTCTGAATAATTAGAATCAAATGTTGCTCCGATTTGCCTGTGGACGGTGATGTCCCATGTGATCCCTCAGTGACATCTGCTGCCAAAATTGTTGTTTTTTCATTGCAGCTCAAAAGGCTCATCAGAACACAGAGAAAACACCAGACCACAGGAAATCCACCGAATGTTCAAAGTTCAGGTTGTTTGAGGGTGTAATCGAGGTCATGAAACCTAAAAGAAAAATGATAAATTAAAACCAATGAAAATGAATGTCATGAAAGGGTTAAGTTACTACGAGACCCCGGGACGAAGTCAATCCTGGCGGAGAGCATCGCGGGGCGTATTCGTATTTGATTTTCAACAGGTTTACAGTAAGAATAGCATTGCATCTTTCAACCAAAGGTCTGGTTTTATAGGCGGCAATGGTGAAGGGTTCTCCTTCGTGCGAGTAGTGATAGGAAGGCTATACCATTCTGGGCTTTTTTGTTACACGTTAAAGGTATTTAGGGAGTACACCAAAGATTGCCACTTTTCAGGACAAGGTTGTACATTTTGGGGAAAGGAGGAGTTGTGTGACTGCAGGACAACGTGACAGATCTGGAAATACCTGGACAGAACAGCGTTTGGAAGAATGAGTTTGGATGGCGCTTCCCTGAAATCAGCAAAAATACCATTAATATAAAGATCCCCTAATCCATACATGGGCAACTGGGGGCCCCCACCTTCACTTAACCCATTTAGGCCTGACGTCGAAATTTATAAAATGTCTTCTAAATCCTGACAGTTTTCTGTCAGGATTTGCGCCACATTTTCACGATAAAAAAAAAAATAGCAGACCAACAAGCTCGTAGCGTGCCACTCGGTGGCGCACTATGAGCTTGTAGATCTGCTATTTTTCAATAGCTAAATTATAACAATGTTTAAAACACCAAAAGGGGTTCCCGCCCAAAATGGGTTAATGCGGCCCACAGGTTAATAGGTTAATTACTTCAGTCTATATTAGTAGCTCAATGACTAGTATTAAAATGTCCTTGCCTTTTTTATGTATTTGTATTTAAGTTTATAAAGTTAACATAAGTATAACTAAATTCATTTGAAATTAAATAAAGTAGCAAAACATAATTCAGGAAAAATAATTCAAAAATAACAAAAATAGCAGATCTACAAGCACAAAACGCGCCGCACCATGAAATATTTTGAGCTTGTAGATTGGATATTTTTGCTAATTTTGTGTGACATAGAATGACGAAGTATAGGGCATTCATTTACGAAAATAAGGAAATACGGAGATAAGAGGTTTGTGCCCTCTGGAGAGTATGTGGACATAATGGCCCTCTCTCCGTTATCAAAGTTTCCCACGCCTGCTGGCCTAATGTAACGAGTCCTGACCCGTACCACAGAGAGTAAGTTGGGTCCAGGAGTAAACAAAGACAAGTGGCCGTTACATATAGGGCTGTGGAAACACAGTTCTTGAAGGCCGAATGAGGACTTGAATGGTGACCATATTTTCAGTGTGTTCATGAGGAATATAGCGTTTCTGGGAGAGATGTGTAGGTTGGTTGTAATTAGAGCAAGTAAGGATGCATCCTGCAGGCATGAACTGGCTTCATTTGGGCTGTGAACCCAAACAGACCAACTCAGAAACATTAGCAGGCCAGTACGGTAGTAATAATCAATTGAACTTCATGGGGAGGGCAAGTCCTCCATCAGGTCTGGGTCTTTTTTTTTAAAGTTATACAACAACAACGACAACCACATGATGGAGAGCCCTGTTACCTGTGGCTGTTCCCCAACTCCAAGGGGTTTCCATCAAAAAGTTGGATGACATGAACACAATGTGATGGTATATATGCATGGTGCACACACATACTAACGCGAGTATGTGTGTTCGTTTTAGTTTATTAGTTGAAATTCTGAATTCAATATTTTTTTTCTTTTTTCTGGAAAAGCCTGCATGGACTGAAGCCTACCATTTATATATATATATATATATATATATATATTCAATGTTAATAAAAAATATACTTTTAAAACAATATGTTAAAAATAGCGACAATAGTTTTATTAAAGATAACAATTTATAGATAGTAGTTAAGTAATTTAACCAAAATAAATGTTTGTCTGTGTGTGTGTGTGTGTGTGTGCGTGCGTGCGTGCGTGCGTGCGTGCGTGTGTGTGTGCGTGCGTGCGTGCGTGCGTGTGTGGCAATGTAAACGTATGTTTTCTCATGCCAATAAAGCCCTTTGAATTGAATTGAATTGTGTGTGTGTGTGTGTGTGGGTGCGTGCGCCGTGCGTGCGTGCGTGTGTACCTGTGGTCCACAGTGCCGCGCAGCGTGCTGATGAAGTCCTGGTATCCGGGGAACTTGGAGGTGACGATGGAGAAAACGTGCCAGTCGTACTCCTCCATGATGGCGAGCATCAGCAGAGCCTCCTGCTGCAGCGCCGCCCCGAACTGGAAGAACGTGGACTTCTCGTCCTGCATGCCCGGGAGGAAGGAAGAAAGACCACCCGACGTTACTCTTAAAGGACCTATTACATAAAATTCAACTTTTTCTATTTCTTTTGTGTTTTTGGGGCTCCCATGTGTGTTTTCTATCCCCACAAATAACCAATTTTGAACAATCAGGCCTTCATGTCATATGGGTCTTTTAATGGAAATTGCTCTCAGGAACAGCTCGGCTGATTTTGGCCTCATCGTGATGTCATCAATGTCACCCTACTTTGTATAATTCCTCCTCTTCTTCAGTCTTCAGTTCCAAATTTGCATTTCCACTTTGTTTACAATGTCCACCATTGTTGATTGTCCAAGCTGGCATGGAATGGAAACAAGATTGGTTTTATCTAGCATCAGTATTATAATGACTCAAATATTAAATAATCTGCATATCAGCACCCCCACCACCTCAGGACATTGTGGTACTGTAGCTAAAACTGCTTTCAAAGTCCAGAAAGAAATGACAAGGCCTGGTTATATCAGAGTGGTGATTGAGGCTCAAACCATTAGAAATAGCTTTGAGGGACATAGACCATATGATTATTAAATATTAAAAGCAGTTTTAAAATGCATGTTATTTTCGCTTTAATTCCTTCACACAATGACCCATCTTTTTAGAGCTTCATTTGTTTGCGCATGTAGTACGTATACGTCACGAAGGTGAGAGCGATGATTTACACTAAGCTGATAAGGTAGAAAAGTTGTACGCTCTAAACTTGAGGATTACAAAACGTATAGCCTCGGAAACCCATGCAGACATTTTTATTTCCAGGAAGAAAGGTTTTTAAAAGTTTAAAAAATCACACCCGTGTGAAGTGAGCGGTGCAACTCCGTGTGGGGGTTCCCGGGGGGGAGTTCCAGACCCACATGAAACGAGCCCAGGGTGCCGGCCCGGTTTCCGGCGAGCCGCCCCGCGTCCGAAACGGTAGAGAAATGACAGTTACGGTCCCTCTACTGTACTGTACTGTACTGTACTGTACTGGCACACCCGAAAGCATCATATATACAGTTAATACGTGCGTGTGTGTTTGTGTGTGCGTTAGGTTGCGCACAAGTGGTGAAAAACAACCATGCTGTTTTCGTGCTCATACCCAGACACCCACCCAGCCAGCCAGCCAGCCACCCACACACACACACACACACGCACACACACAGCTCCGTAACCGTAAGGGAGTGGTTGCACCACCACCAGTCCACAGCTGCTGCTCTCAGTGGTACATTTTGCCATAGTGAGTCTCTCACTGAACGTGCTCCTTCTGTTGACCAGTCCATCATGGAGAGAGAGAGAGAGAGAGAGAGAGAGAGAGAGAGAGAGAGAGAGAGAGAGAGAGAGAGAGAGAGAGGGAGAGGGTGACAGACCTTGTCCATGATGGCATGGAAATGAAAAGGCTCACACACTGATAGAAGGACATTGAGGCTAATTGGATGCAAGAAATATTCATCTTTTGTAATGAATTACAAAAGTGAAACAGGGAGTGGACGTTTGGCTCCTCAGACCAGCATAAACACTGTATGCAGGTTGCGCATGTTGGCTATAAGTAGGCAGTCAGCCAATTAGAGGTAACCATGTTGGCTATAAGAAGGCAGTCTGCCTATTAGAGGTAACCATGTTGGCTATAAGAAGGCAGTCAGCCTATTAGAGGTAACCAATGGTAATGGAGCTGATCGAAGGCACAGGGTGTCATCAATCAGCTCGTCATCATCACGGTTGTGGCCAAAGAGGGCTTGCAAGGAAATAGTACACACCCGATATAACCACCCATGTCTGCCTGCCTGCCTGCCTGCCTGCCTGCCTGCCTGCCTGCCTGCCTGCCTGTCTGTCTGTCAGACAGACAGACAGACAGACAGACAGACAGACAGACAAAAAAACCACACACAGCTTCTTCTTGCAGACTCAAGAAACATGTCTCCTCTCCCTGTTGAACTTTTGCTTCATATCAGCAGAACATAATGCTATAAATATCATGGACTAACTTTGTAATCCTGGTGTGTGTGTGTTTGTGTTTTTCTCACACGCAAACGCATAACGCACAACGACACGACGCCACAGCGGTGCACAGAGTCTCTACCGTCAGTCTTTAAAAGACGTGCGAGCCAAAATGATGCCGGGGCCAGGAGGAGTAGCATAGTGAGCCATCTTAGCGGGATGAAAACCCGGAAAGATGGAATAAACAGTGAAATAAGTTACTAATGATTGCAGTGAGCTGCTCCGCTCCCTTCAGGAAACAACACATAAACAAAGCTTGAGAGAGAGAGAGAGAGAGAGAGAGAGAGAGAGAGAGAGAGAGAGAGAAGGGTGGTGGGGTAAGCAGACGCTTGGTGAAAAGAGGAAAGGAACGGAAAAGAAAGGAAGGGAAAGGAACATGAAAAGAGCTCTGGGAGGAAAGGGAGGTGGAGACACCTGGTGCATGCATGAGACACCTGGGAATGATGGAGACAGACTTGTCTCCATACAGGTTTCTCTCTCTATCCCTTACACGCACGCACGCACACACACACGCACACACACACACAGAAGCTATACGTACATACAGTACACGTGCTGCGCGCACGCGTGCGTGTGTGTGTGTGTGTGTCGCACCCCGCCCTTGCACAGAGGGTATCAAAGGGTGTGTGACACATGAGAACATCAAAGCCGTCATGAAAAACACACACATTGAGAATCATCTGTCAAGCAGTGTCTCCCGCTGTGTGTGTGTGTGTGTGTGTGTGTGTGTGTGTGTGTGTGTGTGTGTGTGTGTGTGTGTGTGTGTGTGTGTGTGCGTGCGCGCCGCTCTATGTGTCGCTCTATAAGAGCCTCTCAGCCCGCGTGGTAGACGAGCACAGAGAGGATGACGCTGTACTTCAAACACATCCATCTGCTTCTCTCCCGTCCGTCTCTTTGCATTATTAGAACGTCACTGTCGGGTGGAAACCTTGTATGTCCAAAACCGCTCCTTTTTCCCCCCGATCATAATTTAACCCATTTAGACAGATCAGATTAA
>NC_139702.1:30729676-30749676 GCF_964188405.1 Protomyctophum parallelum | reverse complement strand
ATCCGAAATCCGAATGGCTCGAATTGCTCGAATCCACGTGGGTTTTTAAAACGAATATCCGAATGTAATTTTTGGACAATTCCGGCAGCACTAATCCAGACCCCCGGGAACGCGCCCATGAGGGCTGTACTGTAGTGTAACTCTGTGACACTTTACTCTGTGCTGAACTCTACTGGCCACTTTAGGTGTTGCAGCTGTCCGTGCTCCGACACAGAGACACACATACGGACACACATACAGTAGCCGCGTAATGGCAGCGCTTAAAAATCACACCTGTGTGAAGTGAGGGGCGCTCGTCTTATCATCGTATACATCATCTCATTCCGGCCAATCACAATTTGAGTTCTCACCTTCGTCTTCAACTCAAAGCTGGCCATTCTTGTCACTGACATTCAATGTTTCTGTTAACACAAACCCTCAAAGCTGGACATAGGAGTGGCTATAGCGGCCCTCAAATATTCTCGTCGGCTACCTTTTTTTTCCACTGACGAAAATTAAATAGGAACTAAGCTAGAATGACTAAAATGAAGGCTAAGACTTGTCCAATAGACCTATAAATGTCAAGTCATTTTATGTTTGGTTGCGCTCTGAAAATAGCCAATACGCAGGCTCACAACACATCACAGCCACATTGTGAGTTTATAGATCGGCTATTTTTAGCATGTAACCACGTGTAAAATCAGTCAGTACAACATAAGTTGGTCAACTAAAATCTTATATTTATTCAACTAAAACTAGAAAAATCACACCCGTGTGAAGTGAGGGGCGATCTTAGGGTACATCATCATATTTAATCTCATTCCGGCCAATCAGGCGCAACCAGATCAGTCAGCTTCACATACTTTATGGGCACAAAATGAGGCATGCCCATGGAGATCCCTGATGTCATCAGTATATGGGAATGCCTCATTTTGTGCCCATATAGTATTTGAAGCTGACTGATCTGGTTGCGCCTGATCTCTTTGCCTATAATTCTGATTGGTAAAAGGGACAAGGACTGACAGATACAGAGATCTCCGTCATAAAAGGGTCCTTGCGTGTGACATAGGTGCGAGGGCCACGTACAGTAGCACCCCGAATCTCTAGCGTTATGTTGCCTATTTTCTGTGTGTCACTTTCGCATTCGCATTCACATTCACATTCACACCAGAGTAATCTAGTAAGGGAGTAATGACACTCCCGTTGACTCGCATTGTAATTTGTAACAATGGAATGCGGAAGTGCTCATTCTATCTCAATGGAATAGTTCCAGCCATAGGAGCAATGTTTGGAACTACAGCCCATAGGCACCCGCTTTGCGGCGAGATCAAAGCTTGTCACCACTCTCTTACTACAGTATATATTACTCTGATTCACACGTTCATGTTTTAAAGGTGGAGGCTGGAGCCCAATAATCTGATTGGCTGACTGCAGATTGTCAGATTGGTTTATAGAAGAGCTCACACTTCAAGCTGTGAATGAAAGAATGTTTGTTGAAGCAACTCCAGCGTTAAAGATCAAAGTGTGAGAGGTAGAACTTCCTCATTGAACATTACGCTCAGGGCTATAGGTTTGGAAGTGAGAATATGTTAGATGACGGATCATATAATATTAGGCATAACGCAAACATTGAGAAACGAGAGACGAGGCAGACAGCTGAAGACCGATTCAGTCGTAAAACAAAACTAAATAAATGGATGAAAAGTAAAAAATAGCACAAAAATCAAACAATCAACAAAAGCTCTCAAAGCATCACATAAGCAACTAGTTGTGAGTGTGTGTTGTGTATCGGCTATTTCCAGCGTGCGACATCAGTGTATGGACGGATCATAAATTAGGCATAACACAAAAGAGAGAAACAAGGGAACGCAGGCGCCCATGCAGGCTGGACGAGGACGAGGAAGACGAGTAGATGGAGGCCGAAAATATGGGCGACGAGGCTGCGTGAATATTTCATGAAGTAGGTCAGTGAGGATGGAACTGCTACATTAACATGGCCTGACAAAATGCAGCCGCTAAGTACAGCACCATCCCACTTAGGGGGCAGATCTCGCATGAAGAGTGCCAACAAACCAAAGTGGCTAAACTTTAACTAGGTCCTGCTGGCTGCAACAAAACTTGCAGGGGATGATGGTGGAGGAGGTTTGGGGACATGGGGACGAAATGGCTTGAAACCAGTGTCAAACTGACAACCAATCTGAGGTCTTTTAAGCAGGGAACGATAGTGGAGTTCTTGTTATTTATGTATGTCACTGCCATTTGTTTTGTATTGTAATGTGTTTTTTTAACGTATTCACTGTTTTGCGAGAGGAACCACGATGGAAATAAGTCTTATAAGACTTCATTGTGTTTATCCTTGACCTGCTGTAACTCTGTGGTTTTATTGCATTTGAAATAGATCTATACAAGCTCACAGCCCCACTCTGGACCCACAGTTTGGTCCAGACCAGTTGTATCGCTGGTTGGTGGATTGAACATTACACATGAACAGCAGCTTGAAAAGCCATGCAAGAAAGATAAATGAATAAGAGGGTGTGTGTGTGTGTGTGTGTGTGTGTGTGTGTGTGTGTGTGTGTGTGTGTGTGTGTGTGTGTGTGTGTGTGTGTGTGTGTGTGTGTGTGTGTGTGTGTGTGCGTGCGTGCGTGCGTGCGTGCGTGCGTGCGTGCGTGCGTGCGTGCGTGCGTGCGTGCGTGCGTGCGTGCGTGCGTGCGTGCATGCGTGTGTGGGAGGGGGGGGGGGGGGGGGGGGGCTTAATAGCAACATTATTGGCAGTTGAAAAAGCTTCTCAGCATGCTCAGCAAATGCTCACCAGATGCTCAGTAACAAACAGACGCACGGCAGAACATTCGAGTGTCCATTAGAACGCATATAGAGCTCTGTAAAGTTGTACGGCAAATACAGGAAAACATCATTATGTCCAAAACTTTTCAGGATTACATTTCAAAAGCAACAGATCTACAAGATCTAAACTAGATCGATCTGCTACTTTTGTTACTTTTGTGTGACGCTGTAGTAGTTTCCGCCAAAACAAGTTGTAGTTTCTGCCAAAACAAGCAGTGAAAACACCAACATACAGTGAGAGGGAAATGTGTTTCTGGAGGAAAACACCACCACACTATACTACTCCAGTACAGAGAAATCACCACCACACTATACTACTCCAGTACAGAGAAATCACCACCACACTATACTACTCCAGTACAGATAAATCACCACCACACTATACTACTCCAGTACAGAGAAAACACCACCACACTATACTACTCCAGTACAGATAAATCACCACCACACTATACTACTCCAGTACAGATAAATCACCACCACACTATACTACTCCAGTACAGAGAAAACACCACCACACTATACTACTCCAGTACACTATACTACTCCAGTACAGAGAAATCACCACCACACTATACTACTCCAGTACAGAGAAATCACCACCACACTATACTACTCCAGTACAGATAAATCACCACCACACTATACTACTCCAGTACAGAGAAAACACCACCACACTATACTACTCTAGTACACTATACTACTCCAGTACAGAGAAATCACCACCACACTATACTACTCCAGTACAGAGAAATCACCACCACACTATACTACTCCAGTACAGATAAATCACCACCACACTATACTACTCTAGTACACTATACTACTCCAGTACAGAGAAAACACCACCACACTATACTACTCCAGTACACTATACTACTCCAGTACAGAGAAAACACCACCACACTATACTACTCCAGTACAGAGAAAACACCACCACACTATACTACTCTAGTACACTATACTACTCTAGTACAGAGAAAACACCACCCCACTATACTACTCTAGTACACTATACTACTCTAGTACAGAGAAAACACCACCACACTATACTACTCTAGTACACTATACTACTCTAGTACAGAGAAAACACCACCACACTATACTACTCTAGTACACTATACTACTCCAGTACAGAGAAAACACCACCACACTATACTACTCTAGTACACTATACTACTCCAGTACAGAGAAAACACCACCACACTATACTACTCTAGTACACTATACTACTCCAGTACAGAGAAAACACCACCCCACTATACTACTCTAGTACACTATACTACTCCAGTACAGAGAAAACACCACCACACTATACTACTCCAGTACAGAGAAAACACCACCACACTATACTACTCTAGTACAGAGAAAACACCACCACACTATACTACTCTAGTACACTATACTACTCTAGTACAGAGAAAACACCACCCCACTATACTACTCTAGTACACTATACTACTCCAGTACAGAGAAAACACCACCACACTATACTACTCCAGTACAGAGAAAACACCACCCCACTATACTACTCTAGTACAGAGAAAACACCACCACACTATACTACTCTAGTACACTATACTACTCTAGTACACTATACTACTCTAGTACAGAGAAAACACCACCCCACTATACTACTCTAGTACACTATACTACTCCAGTACAGAGAAAACACCACCACACTATACTACTCTAGTACACTATACTACTCTAGTACACTATACTACTCTAGTACACTATACTACTCTAGTACACTATACTACTCTAGTACAGAGAAAACACCACCACACTATACTACTCTAGTACAGAGAAAACACCACCCCACTATACTACTCTAGTACACTATACTACTCCAGTACAGAGAAAACACCACACCACTATACTACTCTAGTACACTATACCAGTGTTTCTCAACCTATGTACCGCGGCACTTTACTGTGCCTTTGAAATCTCCAGGTGTGCCTCGAGATTTTGACCGAAAGTAACACTAGCCCTCCCCCGAAAGCGATAGCTAGGCGTCCTATTGTTGCGTTGTTGTTGTTGTCACACGTCTAAATAGACGTCCGAAAACAACATGATGACGGAACAATAGACTCTTAACGACCATCGGCCATAGAAATGTTAATCGCCTGGCAACTTTACTGTATAAATGGGGCACATGCACAGCACAGACATGGCATTCACATTGTCCAGCTACTACTACAAAATGGAACCAGCAGCAAAGAAGAGATGCATCCAGAAGACGCTACATTTCGCTCCCTCCAGAAAGACACCACCAGAACCCGACAGCAGCACACACAGCGCCGCCGAGTCACCTCCACCTGACGACGGCACAGCAACAGCAGCAACAACGGCGGCTACTAACGCAACGCCTACAAAGAAAGCCCCTGCCAGACTGTACCGCGATGATTACATGAAGTTTGGCTTCACGTTTACTTGGGATAAAACGTACCCGATTCCGCTGTGTATAGTTTGTGGATTCAAGCTTGCAAACAGCGGCATGGTTCCGAGTAAACTGAAGCGCCACCTTAATACCAATCATGATGAACTCGCTACGAAGGACAAACACTTTTTCGTGAGCTTGAAAGAAAAAAAGGAGAAAGACACAACGAAGCAGGCAAGTCTCTTGATACGCAGTACTACTAAGACTTCTGAAAAAGGTCTGGAATTAAGCTACCAAATCGCAGAGATGTTGGCACAGTTAAAAATGCCACATACATTGGCAGAAACAGTAATAGCCAGATCATTCAAACTCGCAGGAGGTGTGGGCTTGGTGCCACCAGATGCTGCAAAGGAATTAGCAAATGTGCCGCTCTCAGATAGCACAATTGGGCGACGCATTGAAGAAATGTCTGCAGACATCGAGAGTGCTGTCATACACTTTTCTTTTTATCAATTACTTTTTACGATTTTCTTTGTACAAAAGTGCTCAAGTTTAAGACCATTGTATTGTGGCAAAATATTTTTGTTCTTGTTTTTACAACTCCTTTTTTTATTTAGAAGTATTACTTTGCATTGACAAATTGAACATGTGTGTGCTACATTTTGTATGAGTTTTCAAAAATAAATTGGTGAAACTGAGGCACTGTCCCTGTCCTTTTCTTTCTCTTTAAAGTTATTTGACGAGTGCTGTCATGTGTGTTTTTAAAAGTATATTGGGTTCATATATATATATATATATATATACATACATACACCGGTATATATACAGTATATACACACACCATATATCTAGGTGTGCCCCGAGATTTTTAGGCTATGAAAAGTGTGCCCCGGGACAAAAAAGGTTGAGAGACACTGCACTATACTACTCTAGTACAGAGAAAACACCACACCACTATACTACTCTCTATAGTACACTATACTACTCTAGTACACTATACTACTCCAGTACAGAGAAAACACCACCACACTATACTACTCTAGTACACTATACTACTCTAGTACACTATACTACTCTAGTACAGAGAAAACACCACACCACTATACTACTCTCTATAGTACACTATACTACTCTAGTACAGAGAAAACACCACACCACTATACTACTACTACTACTCCAGTAGTCATGAGGGTTTCGGGTCTCACTCGGGTGACCCAGCCAGGGTGATCAAGTCCCAGTAGCTACCCTCGATCAGACCCACTAGGGAAAGACCAGGGCCACACAATCCGTTGGATCCACTCCGGAACTACTCTGGACTGGGAGGCACAAGTATGGCATGGCATGTGGAAGGACTATAGGCTCTGTGGGTTGACTCCTGTCCGGGCCCCTCCTACGTCTCACCAGGTCCACTCCTGCTCTCACCAGGAGTACCGCCAGACTCCCAGCACTAAAACTACTAACTAGACTAAACTTTAACATTTCAGATGACTAAAATATGACTAAAACTAAATGGAATTTTACTCTAAAGACTATGACTAAAACTAAATCAAAATTTGCCATCAAATTCAACAATGTGTGAGAGTATAAAGACACAGGAATTATCTATCAATCTCCCAGCGTGAAATGAACACTTCATAGTACAAATACTTTACTGGAAAAGGCAGGCACAGCCGGATAACGTAAATCTTGTTTGTAACATAACACTGTAACTGTAACATAAGAAGAACAACAACAAAAAAGACAGTTGGAACATGTTCACAGTTGACAGTTCGGCACTTTCATATAAAAATAATAATAATTGCATATATTTTTGACTCTGATACTTGGCAACTTCAGATCAAAATCCCCCTCCCCCCAAATATAACTGTCTCGTGAATTATATACACAAAGTCATTTCACATCAAACAAAGACAAACACTCGCTGATCGCTGTTAACAGAGGCAGCCATGCCAACAGTACAGTAACTCTGAAGAAGACACAGCATAGAATATTCTCTTGATACCCAGTGAAATGTAAAGAACAGTCCCTCAACATGCAATGAGAAATGCAGCGACCTTCTGAGCACTAAAAAGCACTTCAGTTTCAGAACACCAGTGCCAGGCGGCCCAAAGCCCCACAACGCACTAACAAGAATGCATGCTTTTTCCGAAGTCCCAGGATTGATGGAGGACCGTAGCATTTAGCTTGTGGACACTGAGTCCCATCGCTAAAGACTACTTTAGTATTTAGCTGACAAGAGTTTAAGTCCCAATACTAAAGTCTACTCTCGTATTAAACAGGCTCACGGCCCCCAGGCAAACACAGAATAGCATTTAACACAGCGCAAGGTCCCCGGGCTGTAGCGCTAGCTTCGTACAGCGTAGCGAAGCATGTGGTCTCACAAGCGAACTTAGACAAGCGTGTCTTTTTTTGGAGAGCATGCCCCCCGACTGACAGAACACACAGGTTTACGTCACTGTCACGCTTGGATAATAATACAGAACCAACCGCTGTTTCTCCTGACACTCTTACTCTTATAGTGCATGTGCTGCTTACAATCCTGCTGACCATTTTCCAAAGCCATAGTTTGTTTGCTTTTCAAGGAGGGGCCACTGAATTAGATATAATATTTGATTTGTAGGCCTGCAGTTGAAACCTGAAAATGTTTGAGTGTTTTTAAAAATGTCCACAAAATAGCACAACGTCTGGTATATTCGACAAGTGACCAATATGAAATAGAGCTCAAGTGGCTCAAGAACTGCCAAATAAAGTTTTTTTTTCTTTTTAGATTTCTGGCGAATACGGATGCTATATAGTTTCAAAGGGTTAATGTAAAAACAAGTACCGTAATTTCCGGACTATAAGCCGCACCTGAATATAAGCCGCACCAGCCAAATTTAGGGAAAATCCCATATACAAGCCGCACCGGACTATAAGCCGCACTGGACTATAAGCCGCAGCTACGTTAGCTCAGAGCCTGAGATGGCTCTGCGTTAGCTGTAAAAATCCATAGATTAGCCGCACCGTTGTATAAGCCGCAAAATCATGGGTAAAAAGCCACGGCTTATAGTCCGGAAATTACGGTACCTATCAAAAAAAAGGATTTGGCTGCTCCACTGCATTATCTCTGGGGGTAAGTAAGCTTATATGAAGGGGAAAGGAACTGGTTGGAATAACGTGTTCCTTCCACGCGCTACGTCCAACCAGGGAAACTCCCCCTGTCAGGTGTAAAGGAGCAACTTGGACACTCAAGCATGAAGGAAGCATGAGTTACGTCCGTTGCTCTCCCCAGGTTGGCGGAGGGTGTGTAGAGCCCAGGATCACATTAGATGATTGACACAGGGGTGAAAAATGGGTTACAAAATCGTGGGATAAAAGATATATTAAAAAAAGAAAGAATATGCCAACTCACAGAGGGAGTAGAACTCGTCCCAGACGACCACCAATCAGCATAGTATTTTAATTTACTTGGTTGCCGGAGGCTTTATAAGCATACCAATGTATCTAATATTGATTTCACACTACTTCATTCTTTTGTGATATATGTGACTGCAGAAGCCGCTTATTAATCCTTCTAATAATATTTTCTTTTGCTCTTTTCAAAGTGCTTTGGCTTTCTTAATTTTCTTTTCCCACGCGGGAATATCAGATTTCATTATGAACCACAACCAACCAGACTTACGTAAGGCTATAATATTTCATTTCACTTGAACATTTTGTGAAACGTACGTGTCAAACCGTTACTGGATGAAAGCGGATCTCGTCTTTGTCGGGTGGAATAAATCTTGTTAAAAAACTTTTCAGGATTCAAATTCAAAAGCATCAAAAGTAGAAGATCGACAAGCATGAAACGCACCGCTTTGTACCAAGTTTCGAGTCACGTTTCGCACCACTTGAAGATCTTGTAAGATCTTGCGCGCAACAAATTCACGGGACCGCGCTCACGTAAATACGATTGCGATTCCGCGCAAAAACGCAGGTCTCATTGATAATGAACTATAGGTGTGTTAAATTGCTTTGCGTTTCAAAGGCCCTTTACACACACACACACACACACACACACACACACACACACACACACATACACACACACACTTCTCTCTCTCTGTCGTTCTAATTAATTTGTCTCATGTCCTGCAGCTGCGTGTAGTTTCTCCCGGGAGCCATTGAAAGCATAGGTGAGTTCCAGTCTAGTGTGTTTGTGTCACCCCCTGCTACCATAGAAAGCATAGGTGAGTTCCAGTCTAGTGTGTTTATGTCACCCCCTGCTACCATAGAAAGCATAGGTGAGTTCCAGTCTAGTGTGTTTATGTCACCCCCTGCTACCATAGAAAGCATAGGTGAGTTCCAGTCTAGTGTGTTTGTGTCACCCCCTGCTACCATAGAAAGCATAGGTGCATAGTTCCAGTCTAGTGTGTTTATGTCACCCCCTGCTACCATAGAAAGCATAGGTGAGTTCCAGTCTAGTGTGTTTATGTCACCCCCTGCTACCATAGAAAGCATAGGTGAGTTCCAGTCTAGTGTGTTTGTGTCACCCCCTGCTACCATAGAAAGCATAGGTGCATAGTTCCAGTCTAGTGTGTTTATGTCACCCCCTGCTACCATAGAAAGCAGAGGTGCATAGTTCCAGTCTAGTGTGTTTGAGTCACCCCTGCTACCAATACAAAGAAAACAAGTGCATCTGTGTCTGTTTTGGGCACCGAGCAGGCACACTAGGGTTTCAGACGTGCAGGCTTTTTGAACGCGAAAGTCTTGCAATACCAAATGTGACCACCAGGAAATGGCAGCGTCACAGGCGGTTCTGGGGGCTTGGTCAGATGGGGAGCCATTGGTGACCCCTCATTGGCTGGCCTTTAGTCAATATGGAGAAAAGTGAGAAAGTGACGACTAGTTGCAGTTTGTTTTACAAAAATAGTGATGTTTTTGTCCTCATTATTTTGTATCATTTTGTATCTGTACTCTTTACGACCAGTATGTATTTATCTTTCTTTCCCCTCATATGTATTTGTGAGTGATGTGATTTTGTTTTGTGTTGAATGTTTGTTGTCCCTGGGTGGCGGGAGGGGGGATGAACAATGAAGAGGATTTACATGTCTTACAGCTTTAAAAATGAAATAAAACAATAAAACAAAGAGACATCAACCAATGACCACCAATGTAGTTCAGAGCAGGACAGCTGCTGCTCAATTTGGAATATCTATAGTTCTTCAGAAATGATGTGAAATAAAATAGTAATGTGACTAAGAAATACCGGCTGGTGTGGGGGACTGAATCCCACTAGTGCCCCCCCCCCCCCCCCCACACACACACACACTCGTGTTTCAAGCAGTTTCGCTCTCAATTTTCCAATAGACCAACTCCATGATGAATGATACAAAGATAAAGTGGACTGCGCTCAATCTGCTTCAAAAAACTATCGGATTTGATTGGACAAAATGTGATTGCATAGCAGTCAGGGCCAAGGGTCGTCCTTCAACTTTAAAAGAACCCAGCAGGCGTTAACAAGACATTAACGAGACCGGGTCCGATAACGGCGTCAGCCTTTCAGACCTCGCGTGGCCAGTCTGTGACATCAGCCATCTATGAGTTCACTGTTATAATAATGTCTGGTCAACATACAGTACATACAGCATATACAGTGTGCTGGAGAGTATGGTGTACGCCATGGGGTGCATACTTAGTTTAGACTAGTCATTGGTTAGACATGGGTTACGGTTAGGTTTAGGTGTGCTGCCCCGTGGGAGGTTATGTTTAGGAGTTTCTCCTTTAGCTATAACCTATATTAAGACTAATTGGCCATAATGGACCACACCCACGTCACTCTGACTCAGTACAATAAACGAACACATTAAGCCCATATAGGGTGTCTGACTAATGGTGTGTCTGACTGTTGGTATGTCTAACTCTAACTAAACACATGCACCCGTTCCATTATGCGGTTTTCCATACCCAATAACTGCCGATATCTGACCGATATGTCGATATAACGGGTATGCCAATATACAGGGCATATCAAAGGGCATCAAAAGGGAACATTTATGGCAACAATGACCTTGTCCGTTGACCTTGTTGGCCTTGCATGTTGGCCTTGCATGTTGGTAGAACTTGGTACTGTCTGCAAACCTGTATCAAGTTTCCGTCCGAATCGGACCCCAAATTAACCCATTTAGGCCTGACCTCAAATTTATTTAAAAATCTTCTAAATCCTCCAGTTTTCTGAAAAGAATATTTTCACGATTTTTCAAAAATAGCAGACCTACAAGCTCATAGCGTGCCACTCGGTGGCGCGCTATGAGCTTGTAGATCTCCTATTTTTCAATAGCTAAATTATAGCATAATGTTTAAAACACCAAAGGGGGTTGACAAGAAAAAGACAGCTGGAGTCTAGACAGGAAGAGAAGAGAGAGTGGAAATAGACCCTGGAGTCGTTGAATAGATCCCACAGACAGCAACATGGAGCTTGTGAGGAGAACCCTGCTGTGCCTAGTTAACATTCTACGGTCCAAAAATACAAAGCAGAAGTGATTATAGAACAGATTGGTATTCTATTATAGGCTCCACAGTGTCTGGGCCATAGACTGTAAACAATAAATAAATGTGAAAATGTGTGAAAGATGCATGCAACGGGAAATATGGATAATCTGACTCTAAATATGAATTATAAAGAGGTGAGATATTTGTATACCTTATACCACCTCAGGCAATGACAGTTAGCCTCGCACATAGCATCAGCTTCATTATAAACTCCTCCTCATCTACATTCATAACTAGACTTTCTGAGGGCGAGCGACATCCAAGATGTCTGGTGGGTTTTGAAGGGCTGTAAAATGCTTCTGTCGTTGATACAAAATCCATCTGAAAGTGACGTAAAGTGATGTCGTCCATCACCGTAGTTATAAATGGCGCCGCCGTCCATTTGAGTCGGAAAGGAGTTTTTAAAACGACATGCGGTATTCATAGTTAAGGCCCTCGAAGACATCTCTTTCAACCGTCGCAGGGTTTCAGATGATGACCACGAGGAAACAGCAGGGGGCAGCGGATCACTTCACCCTGGGAGGGAGGGGGGTTGACGTCGTGTCGAACATGAAATAAAAGACCATTTCCTCAGGAAGGAAACGCTCTTCAAAAAAACCGTGAAGTGTTGAAGAACAGTTGAAGTATAGACTCTTCACTGAGGACGACAGAAGTGAGGCCCCCGGGGAGTGGACTGGAGAACAATCAGTATAGCAGCAGCAGCTGGGGCCGGCATGGGGGTCGTCGGCAGGGTTTCATCTCGGGGACAGCCGGGGTACGTGTGGATCAGGAGGGGAGGGTCTTAACAGGCTCCCCGCAGTGCTCTTCTCCACAAGCTGCTCATTTCAGAGTGAATAATTACTTTCTTATTTTTCCACCGGATATTCACACGGTTTCGTTCGGCCTGAGATTATATTTAAAAAAAAAAGACCGATATTTCTATCGATAACACACCCAAATGAAGCCTTGAATTGATGGAGATTGTTTTGTTTTTGTCGCATTCCTGAGACAATAATTGTATGGAAAACAGTATGGAGACTCAGTAGGAGAGTCAGCATACTTAGGAGACTTTGAGATTATTTGAGTCTCCTTGCCGGTCATAAAAAGTAATTGGCTCAGGAATGCCACAAAACAAAAACAAAACAAATGGCCATGAATTCAAGGCTTCTTTCAAATTAAAGTTTTTTTCTTTTCGGAGCTTGAAGTTTTTTCCACTTTGAAAAGTCTGTTGACGTACGGTTAAAAGAACTGCAGAAGGTAAAAAAAACTGCTTGGTTTGAGGGAAAGACACGAGACTTCCCATTCTGCACCTGTATGTGCTGATTGGAATCCTTTGTAAAATGCTGCTGACAACAGTTTAACTTTGCTTTATACTTAGTGGAGCTGCAAAGTGATTACAAACTATTGTAACAAGGCTGTGCGCGCGTGTGTGTGTGTGTGTGTGCGTCTGTGTGTGTGTGTGTGTGTGTGTGTGTGTGTGTGTGTGTGTGTGTGTGTGATATTGAGTTAGGGTGCAATGCATGTGTACGTTTGTGTGAGTCCATCATCATCTAATCTAATCACAAATCCATGAAATTTAATGGAACCCTAACTCAATAACTGATGTACCGCAAAGGGCAATGTTCAAGAAGGTAGTTTATTGATTAACACATTGCCGTACATGTATTGTGAACCATAATTGTAGAACAATGACAGACTCACTACAAATTACATCAGTTTGTCTCTGTTGTATATCTGCACTTTATGCGACTATGCCTGTGACCTCAGAGGTAAATGAAACATGAAACAGAACCACTGCACTATGTCTTGTTTTATCTTAAAATTCAGACTGCTCTTTATAGACCATTAAGACTTGATGAGGCCAATTCTAAAAATGTCTTTCTAAATAACAGTTTCCTGAAAAAAAACATGTGCTTCTCTATGTCTGTGGTTCTCATGGTTTCACAATATTTTTAGATCTACAAGCTCACGAATGAACACACTATGAGCTTGTATATCTGCTATTTCTTAATAGCCAAAGTATTGAAAAACGGTTAAAGTGGTTAAAATCGAAAATTACAACGATGCTTTCCCAATTTCAACGGGTTATACAGTAACATAGTTTTATTTCATTTATTTATTTACATTTTGCCAACTACAGTATCCACGGCAGCTTGTTAGGCTCAACTTTCATTCCAAATCCTGTGTGAACTTGGTCCTCTCCTTTATTCAGAAGTTCTCTCTTACAACAGTATAGTATAGTGCACCATTAAATAAATGTGCACGTTTGTTGTGCATGTGCACACCCATTCAGGCACGTGCATGCATGTGCACATGTATATGCAACATACAGTACCCGGGGGGCCAAATCTGCACGGACCACCATAATACTACAAGTCCCACAATTCACTGCGAGTGCATTGGGGGCGTATCGAGGGCCTGCGAGTGCAAGCCTGCGTCTTCTCTTCACTACTGATCAGCAGTGGAAGTGTATCGCCTGTGGTCAACTTTCAGCTATACCCCTCTCCCCAAAAATGGCCAAACGAAAGGTGGTACTATACTTTGGTCCGACATACCATTGGTCCAATCGACTACCTACCCCAAACCCTCACCCTAACCATAACCGCGAGCACGGGGCAGCACACGTAAACCTAACCCCCAACCCTATCCCGAATCGGACCAATGCTCCTCCGAACCAATGATATGTCGGACCAATGTATGCTCCCCAACGAAAGGTGGACTCTGAAAACAGGGGTTTTCAAGTCAGGTGGTAGGCAGAGGGCAAACCTCACCAAACTGTGTGGAGATAGTGTGGTCGTAATGAAAGAATATTACCTAAGAAGACTATGATAAGAAATGAATGCAACTGATTTGATCTACTTTCTCATTTTACTGTGAAAGCAGTGCTTTGTGAGGATCACACAGGAAACCGAGCTTAATAATAATAATAATGCATTTTCAGTTTTTAATGCATTTACTTTTTTGCTGTTTGCCTTGGACGCCCTCATGACCGGTGTGTTGAAACACAGTCTGGCCCTCGACTCGTACCAATTGTTTTACTTTGGCCCACCGTGTATCTGAGTTTGACATCCCTGCAGTAGGTCTTAATGACCGATTGACAAACATCAGCCTCCGTGTTGAATTAACACACGAAATGCATGTGTTTGTGTTTTCTGATTGGGTTCGGTGAGTATGTGTAGATGAAAAGATCATGATAAATGCCCATGCGACCACTGAAAACAAGTATTATTTTAATCCTGGTGAAAAAAAACGGGACAATTTTGTAGTGAATTTGAAAACCGGGACATGTTATAGTGTTTTAGAGATATTTGTCGGGATTCGGGTCACCTGGTCACCCATATGGTTACTGTACAGTCTTACACCTGACACCTGCTTGCAGACTCAAGACGAGCCTTGCAGATACAGTATACAGTCACACACAATAATTGTTCCTCGGCAACCATGCTTCCTATGTGCACATGTTCTGGTATTATTGTGACACTGTCACTACTTTCTGGGCTGTATTCCAGAGAGCAGGATTAGCGAGATAACTGGATTTAGCTGCACAGAATTTAGGGAAATGGTGGGATTTTCTCTTCCAAGACTAGGGAACTGCAGAAGAGGGTCTATTGTCTGTTACTATGGCAACTTCCTCTGATCGCTGCTACCAGCAGACAGGTTAACTTGATCTAACGCTGACCTTGCACTGCAGTCAGTGGTGTTTTGGACATGTTATGAAGTGGAAAAGTGTGATCCTCAAGAGCTCAGATCTCTACCAAGCTGGGTTGCCTATAATACCCATATACCCAGGGCTGTGTCAGTCAAGCTGGGTTAACTAATATACCCAGGGCTGGCAAGGCGTGTCGCTTTCAGGATGTATACGACAGAGACGTGATTGTGGTGCCCCCTATATGGGCAGAAGTGAAAGCACTTTTGGAGGTGCTATAGATGGGTTTCTTCTTTACAAACTGACCCTGACCTGTTGTTTTGGCAAGCGCTGGTTTCAGTTCATTCAACCTCCTCTTGTGTGTTGGCTGGTGAAACGCAGAGACGCGCCATAGTGAGACAGGGCAGGTCGGCTATAGAACGCGGCCGCTGACAAGAGGCAGTGCGGAAAAGTCTTCACAGCACTCGCATGCAAACGAATGCATTCCATCAAACTTTCAACTGCAGCTTTCCTCCCAGTAGCAGTGATGGAAGAAAGGCATTGCTCACTCAGGGGACACTCAAGCCCAATTTATTTTATAGTAGCCAAATAATTAAACAGTTTTATGTTTAAATAGAGTATAGCTCCTCGTTTGGCTGGGGAATGGGGATGCCCTGGAACCTCCTGGAGTGTCTGTGAGGATTCCTGTATACCCTCGGCTCCGGTACCTGCCAGAGTGCCAGCTGCGCGCCGGGAAATCTAGAACGTGATACCACGCTTGGCCAACGGGAGTGAGATGTTAGACTTAATGTATGAGCTTTAGGGAGTACTACTTGTCATGTAGTATAGGTGTCCTTATACCCGACACCAGGGTCGGGTAAGGACACCTGGCTCTAACCACTGCAGTTGTACTATTGTATTAACATACTCTGTGAAGCCTGTGCAAATAGAAAATAATTTCACAGTGTTAAATGTGCATGAATATCAAGGCAGCATTTTCAAAAGCTACTCTTCATTTTCAGTTCATCAGCTAACTCCTCAGCTTCATTACTCTGAATCTGTGGGGGGAAATAATATATTCCATAATATGGAAAGCCCCGAGATGAACCTACAAATTAACTCGATCCACTATAGCCGCAACTTTGTCCATGTGATTTCCCTTTTCTTTGCCGCAACTGAGGTATTGCTTTTTTAATTGAATACGGGGGATGAGTGATTGCATGCGTTTGTTATCGTTTCCTGGTCAACGGGTGTGAAATATGAATCAATTTGGAGTTTCCGTGGCAGATTTCGAAAGTCGAACCTCTCTGCAAGGTTCGGGGCGTCGCGTATATCCTCATCCACCAACTACAAATCAGCTGTTGTGCAGACCATAAAATTCCGAAAAATTGGGTTCTTGGGGATAGACTCCTGGGGCCGTCTCCACAGAGTCTCTTATCTCACCAGTAGCAGTCCTCCAAAATGGCTTCCCTCTCGAGACACTTTTTAAGCAAAGAAACCAAGATAACTCCAAAGCTAAGAAAAAGGGGCAAGGTTGACCTCTTCGCTATTGAGGACGTCATGTTTCATTAATGAACTTGGGTTCATTAATGAATGAACAGATTCAGAGTAATGAAGTTGAAGAGTTGGCTGATGGAACTGAAAATGAAGAGTCTCTTTTCAAGTGTGAAACATTGTCTTAATATTCATGCACATTTACACTGTGAAATTATTTTATTCTTTTATTATGTACGGTACAAATGATGCACTTTATCATGATAAGTCCATGTGGCATGCGTCTGTGTGAAAAGTATTAAAAAGTGCTTTGGCCTAGACCTCCTAATATAACTACTTTATATTTGAAATCTGAATGTTTATATATACGGAAATGGGTTTTTTTCGTGAAAAATGTACGCTTTAAGTGTGGTGGTTTCTGTCCAACTGCAGAAATAATATCGCTGACACAGAGCTGGTTGGTTTACTGTATACTAAACGCTATACAGTACTTACTTATGTAACTAAAAACATACATTACTGTGAAAACACAAATAATGCATGCAGCTATAAAACTCACGCATCCAAGCATTACAGCTATCTAAACATTGTTGTATCGAATCTGCATAATGAGGTGATGATGGGAAAGGAAAACATTTCCACAATTTTAATGATGCAAAAAGTTAGTATGTGGCAATTAACTTTGGCGTGTACTTTCTGAATGTGTGTGAATGCACATATTTAAAGATGGAAGATTAAAGAGTAGAAACAAGGCAGTGAATTTCATACGGTGGTATGCTACTGTACATCACAAAGACACCTCACTGTACCCGTCAAACTACTTCCTAAACGTCAACCCCGTCCACAGTCAACACCATGAGGGAGCTCCCCTAATCATGTTCAACCCAGATTTGGCTCAAACGAGGGGTTACATTCGTTCTCCTCCTATGCCACAAAAAAGGTGGAACGCCCTGCAGACAGTCTCTCAAAGAGCACTTACGAGTGGCTGCAATTCGAAACTCAAAGTCGTTTTTAGCATATAGTGTGTATATATGTCATTAATGTTCTGATAAATAAATTGAATAATTTATGAAGGATCCCAATGGAAACAAGCCATAGAGTTATTGGATTAAAATCCTCTTAGCAGACCTTGTACTGATTACTGAACTGTATACTTGCTTATTTCTTATTTGATTCAATTCATCAAACATGTAGTGGGAAAATATCCGGTTGTAGTCACATTATATTTCGCTATCACATCCAGTGGTGGAAAATTAGAATTCAAATTTTAATTGAGGAAAAGTACAAAATTATTGTCACCAAAATATACAATAAAAAAGTACTTCCAAAAGTAGAAAGTACTCGTCATAGAATGTCCGATTTCAAGTTTTCAAATGTAAAAAATATATACAAAATATTTGGAAAATAATAGATCTACAAGATCTACAGAGCTTCTAGATCGGCTATTTTCAAATGGCCGAAATGTATAGTAATGTATGCTTTGTAATAATAATCTACACAGTAAAGTAAAGAATACCTCATGACAGTAATCTTGTACTGGGAACCGGTTCACTGTTCAAGTACATGAAAACACGAATACCGTGGACTCTTATGCCACACTTTGGATTTACAAGAGCCTGAATTAATGTATTTTAGACAGAAATCAACAGTTGATTCCATTTCCTTTTTTTTTTTAATATATATTTTTTATCCCACGATTTTGTAACCCATTTTTCACTCCTGTGTCAATCATCTAATGTGATCCTGGGCTCTACACACCCTCCACCAACCTAGTCCCCATATATGGGGGACAAGGGCAGAGCAACGGACTTGAACTCATGCTTCCTTCATGCCTGAGTGTCCAAGTTGCTCCTTTACACCTGACAGGGGGGAGTTTCCCTGGTTGGATGTAGCGCGTGGAAGGAACACGTTATTCCAACCAGTTCCTTTCCCCTCCATCAGGCGCCCCAGCTGGCCAGGGGGAGGCAGTTTAGTGACCAGGATTACTGCATGTTTTTTGTGAGGGTACCTACCCTAGGGGACACGGGGAGAACATGCAAACTCCACACAGAAAGGCCCTTTCGCCAACCCTGCCTTTGGGTATGGGCACTGATGACGCGGAGGAGGAAACACGCCGCCAGCACCCACAGCGTCCCGAGCGGGAATCGAACCCAGGACCTTCTAGCTGTGAGGCGACAGCACTACCAACTGTGCCACCGTGCCCCTGTTGATTCCATTTCCAGACGCCGATTGCAAACTGAACAGAACCGAGCGTTATGAATGAGTCAACGTAGTCAATGTATAACCTTCGGCGTGGTTCATTATTAATGTGCAAATAATTGCGTTCATTTAGTTTTGTATATTTATTCATGAACTGTTTTGATCAAATGAGGCCCAAAAGAATAATTCCTGACGGAACCCCAAAAGGCGTATTCGACAGTCTCCCCGTTTCCTCAAAGGATTTAGCATCTGTCCTCAGATCAAACACTGCATACACTGCAGTACACTTTGGCACAGTTTGACATTAGCATGCAGGGAGCGTACTGTATATACGCGCCGTAAGAAATGCAATGTGTAGATGATTACAGTACTGGGCCGGAGGAAAATAAATTAATTTAACGCTAAAAGAATGCAAACAAAATGCAAAGCGCCGACCAGGGGTGTGTGCTCACTGTACTAGCTTGGCACTGCGAGGACGCGGGCAGTTAAATGGCACGGACTGAATGGAAGCCATTGGTGGCGTACCTGGTATATAGCCTCTGGTCCTATTGAAGTGTCAGTATGCAGAGCACGGTGCAGGGCTAATCACAAACACCTGTTTAGAGGAGATTACAGCCGCATGCGCACCGCAATGTTTGAAAGGCCCTCACTTTATTAAAACTGAAGTGCCTGTCCAGATTTTGACACACATGCACCCAACCGCACGCACGCACGCACACACACACACACGAAAATCCAGTTTTCTGCGCATGTGTGTGCGCATGTGTGTATGTGTATGAGTGATGTGTAGATAACTTCAAAGAGAAAGAGACATTAATTTGACTTCATCCCTCCTGTATTCAAACCAGGTGGCACCTTCCTACCTACAGTATCTCACACGCACGCACGCATGCACCCACGCACCCACCCACGCACACACACACACACACGCAAGCGCACGTGTAAAAACAGAGTAATGTCTTTCCCTCCCTCATCATCCGTGAGTGA
>NC_139702.1:30712176-30724676 GCF_964188405.1 Protomyctophum parallelum | reverse complement strand
TTTTTCAACTTAGGCGCACACATGCTACTTGGAAAAATGCTAAGCGTCAAGCCCTGGGTATAGGCCTCAGGCCTGATGGCTGCTATGGTAGGCCTCAGTCCTGTGTTTTCATGTAGGCCTACATTTACCTCACTTCACCTCTGAAATTTAATTTAATAATATTAAATATATATATATATATTTGGACTGCTGGACAGCTGACAGTATAGGCTCTCTTCACTCTTAAATTTGTGAGTGGTGCAACCACTCCTACAACCAGCAATGTCCGTGTACACCTATGTATGTGTTCACCTACTGTATGTGTTCACCTATGTATGTATGTATGTATGTGTTAATGAGCACGAGTATGAGTACCAGTAGGGGCGCTGTTGTGCCATGCAGAAACAGAGAGAGAGAGAGAGACAGTGCTGACAGACTGTTGCCTGCTAATGAGAGAGAGAGAGAGAGAGAGAGAGAGAGAGAGAGAGAGAGAGGGAGAGAGGGAGAGAGAGAGGGGAGTTGCACCACTCGGTTCACACGGGTGTGATTTTTTAAATTAAATTAAATTTATTTGATGCTGAAGTAGGCCTAAACATGTTTTAATATTTAAATGAGATGAAGAAAGTCACCACTCATCACCACACATTTCTCTTCGAATGGTTTTACTACTGCCACATGTCGACAGGTGTGTGTAGGCTAAAGAGGCTTGGGAAACAGGTTTGTTTATGTATTCATGCAGGAGGCCTTACGTGCGCAATGAGGACAGGTATGGCTGTGCTCTAGTCTAGGTTGTCTATTTCTATGTTGTTGTATTTGACAGTGCACACAGGCTTCTGTTTACGGCCTAGAGGGGTGTGTTCAAGCTACGTGCAACTGCAAATTTCTTTGGGAAGCCCAGCCAATGACTCTGGAGAATGAGCCATTTCTCCTTTTGTAAAATGACGCTGTGTAGACCTACTTTTTCACAGTCAAGCATAAAACCGCGCACAAATATGCAGCCATTTTTTTATTTTATTTTTTTTACTGTAAACCAGCCTGCTCACCATGGTTGAGTATACATGGTCAACCACAGTTGCCCGAATCTCATTAGATATGACCGTTTCTCCTCCTCCTCTTCCTCTCCCTCCCCATCCTTCTCTCTGTCCACCTCCTCCTCCTCTCACTCTTACCCCTCTCCTTCTCTGGTTGTCGATCTCTTCAAGGTTCTCCATTGTTCACCAAACAAAACAGAGGCCCTCAAGTCCCTGTTATGCTGTAGTCCTGATTGCAAATTGACTATCTGTGTGTTGTAGGTTGCTGCTTTGAGATGTTATGTGAGAAGTGTGTGCAACAAATGAGCATTGTGTGTGGTGTTTGGACAACAAGGTAATGTGTAATTGACATCAGAGTGTAAAGAAGGAAAGTCAGAGTCTAATGCAGATAAGGGAGTGTGATGTAGTGCAAATTGTGTCGAGCTATTAGGTACACGAAGTGAAGGTTGTGCAAATCGATTTTTCTGTGTCAACACCACGGACGCCCGGGGGTATTTCGGACCATTAAATCAGAGCGCCCAGCGATTTACAGCAACGGAGCACATTTAGCGACGCACCAGGCGCTATCCCGGATGTAGCTGAAGTAGCTTTATGTATACAGCCAGAGGCGATCGACAACAACGGGGAGGTATGATTCATTCTAACACAACGGGACCGCAATGGGCCATCAAAAACATAATCTTTGCTTAGAATTGGACGGAATTATTTAGATTTAGATTATTCGCGTTTTAAGACTTTCGGTCTCATTCGCTATAATGGGGGGGAACATTTTTTATGACATCCCAACCGGAAATTACATTGAATGTTGCGCAACAGACGCTCCCAGCCTGTGGAGCGATGCGCTCGGTTTTGATCTCCGTCCTGAGCGCTGGGCGTTACTATTTGACAGGATGAAGAACTCTGTTTATGCCGCTCTGGGTATTGACGATCGTGGAAAAACTGTACATGGCCTGGGCTTCCAAATAAGTAAGTATGCAAAATTGATTCTGTGCCCAAGGTTTGTTATGATTCTAATTAAGTAATGGTTGGTACTTAGAATGTTTATCTTGAAATGCCATGATGTACAAATCAAAGACACGGCCCACCTCCAGAATAAGGACCTCCTTGTGACTGGTAACAGTATATATATATATACAACTAAACCAATCTGGTAACACTCTTGAATGTTTATTGCTGCCCTGGATGGCATGCATTTCTGCACTGCATGAGAGAGAGAGGGGGTGTAGGCGGAGGGGGTACATTAAAATGTACAGTGTTCAGGCATGAACATGAAACAAGAGATGAGAGAGAGAGAGACGTTAGAGGGGCAGATGGAGAGAAGTATTGAGAGAGAGAGAGAGAGAGAGAGAGAGAGAGAGAGAGAGAAGGATAAAGAGGGGACAGAGACAGGGAGAAAGAAAAAGGTTGATATGAAGATAGAGGCCGGGGAGAGAGAGAGAGAGAGAGAGAGAGAGAGGGATTGAGAGAGAGTCTGAAGTAGTACGAAGCCGCAGAGAGAGAGAGAGAGAGAGAGAGAGAGAGAGAGAGAGAGAGAGAGAGAGTCTGAAGTAGTATGAATGAAGCCGCAGAGAGAGAGAGAGATTTGAGACAGGCTTCTTTGTGACACATAATAAAAGGAAACAAGATAAAATCCTTTTCCGTCAACAACAGCCCACTGTCTGGGGACTGACGATTCCTACAGTGTGTGTGTGTGTGTGTGTGTGTGTGTGTGAGAGAGAGAGACAGATGAGGTGGGGTCTCTATCTTCACCCATCTGTCTACGTGTGCAGCCATCCTCCCCTCAGTGCCCCCCCCCCCCCCCAGTGCAGGGGATGCGGGTGGTCTTTCTTGGCGTATAGGGTTTGGCACAACACTACCCTGGTGGGTTTCTGTGTGTGTGTGCGACTGTGTGTGTGTGTGTGTGTGTGTGTGTGTGTGAGAGAGAGAGAGGGGGGGGGGGGTGCTCTAGTAGTTAGTTAGCTTCTCCCCATCTTTCTCTCTCTCTCTCGCTCACTTTCTCTCTCTCTTCCTCCTCCACTCTTACTTACTTACTTGTATCTCCCTCTGTCTGTCTAGTGTCTATAGTCCCCTCCACCCCACCCTCTCTCTCTCTCTCTCTCTCTCTCTATCTCTCTCTCTCTCTCTCTCTCTCTCTCTCTCTCTGACTTTGAGCCACTGGGAGATCATTAGCAGAGGATCAAACCCCCCCCCCAACGGACACACGCACGCACGTGTTTCTGTCATCATTGAACATTGGGACATTATAAATACAAATTATATTTCTGTTTAGCTTTTAGGCTTCATAATCTAAAGTTGCACGTCATGGCAGATATGACAAATAACAGACTTTATAAAAAAATTATAAATAAATAAATAGCCGATACAAGATCAGATCAGCTCGCAGATCTGCTGTTTTCCACTAAAAATGTTTGAAAATATATATAAATTTTTGAACGGGAGTGGAATGGAAATGATCGTAACGATCATGACGATTATGCAAAGATCAGTGATTATCTCAAATAACTGCGATCGGGCATTTATATAATAACGGATGGGCTGTTGGAATGGAATGTTTTGGAGTCATGTTGCACTGCTCCAGCAGCATACACTAGTACAGTATACACAGTGTGTTGCAGGGTTGCCTTTGAAAGACCTGCGAGACAGCGTACACTTTGAAATGAGGCGTTATGCAATGACTCACACAGTGAGTGGGAAGCAAGCAGGGGACCTCCACCCAAAGTATAGAACGAACCGACGCTGCTTTATCAACATGACATGAAATATGTTGATGAAAGAAAGCCAAATGTTTAATATTTATAAAACGATACAATAAGATAGAGCGGAGAGGAGATACCTCTTTATTAAATAAAAATGGGAGATGTGGAGATAGGATGAGTAATGGAAAAGGAGAGTTAGTTAAATAATGTGTTTTTCACACTTTTAGACCATATCCGTGGTCATCATATGGGCATACCTAACAATAGATGCCAAAACCTTCCGCCTCTGTGATGTATTTTTATATCAAAAGTCCATAGAATTTAAATTACTTCCTTTGAACGAAAATGTGATGCGTGATGATGTGTCGAGTCCCGCATGAATTAATGAATCTTGATTTTATTCACCTGTTTGATTCCCATAGCTGCGTCGTTCCTCCAAAAACAGTTGAGGTTGATTACAGAACTACTCAGTTTTTAATCTCATTCAAGATGACATCCAGACAGTGCACTCATTTTAAACTTAATCAGCATGCTAAAATATCTGAAAACGTTATACAGTAGGTTAGAAAAAAGACCTGGCTGTCTGTCTCTGACTTGTAAAGTTTTGTAAACAAACAACGTCACGGAGCTACGTCCCATAGCCTGAAGGGAAGCGACGCTCTGATTGGTTAAGAAGCACACAGCCTTCCGTTTTAGTCGTAAACTTCAAAATAAAATGCCCAAAAAGCCATTGCACCCCATCTTTAATTAACCACGTAAACCCTAATATTCACCTTAGTCTCTGCCCTTCTCCAGGGTGGTGCCATTTAGCCTGGAAACCAGACGACTCTGTCACTATACACACAGCAAAGTCTTGGGCAGATTGGTCTGGCATTCCCCAGTTTGAATTACACTTTTCTCACCCCAGGGTTGTGGGTGACCCACTATTCAAAGTCTGGCATTTGTTTTGTGTTATTTGAATCTGTTTGTAACCGGCCGTTGGAAATAGATCTTCCACACCGAAGTTCCAGACTAATATCTACAAGTTTTTGAGTGGTGAAACCACTCCAAGGAACAGCAATGTCCGTGTTCACCTATGTGTGTGCCTAAACTGCCTATGTATGTGTTGGTTCATGAGCACCAGTATGACTATGACTACCGTACCAGTAGGGGCGCTGTTGTGAGCAGAGATAGTATTAGTGCTGCACTGTTGCCTGCTAATGAGAGAGAGAGAGAGAGAGAGAGAGAGAGAGAGAGAGGAGAGGAGGGGGGTGTGGGGGGAGGGGAGTTGCACCACTCAGTTCACACGGGTGTGATTTTTTCTTTCCCTTTGAATTTTCCTCTGGGGGCACCGCCTAATTCCCTGTGTGTGTAGAGACTGGATGTGTAGAGACTGGATGTGTAGCGACTGGATCTTCACTCTCCTTCAGCCCACAAGCTCAAAAGAAGCGAAGTTTGACCACTTCACATCAGCTATTTGTTCAAATAGCTGATCTGATCTACAAGCTCACAACGCGTGGCATCATGACATATTTTGAATATTTATGAAATGTTTTAATAACACAAATATTGGACATTGTTTAATTAGTTTTTAATACGTTTTAAGACTTACAGGGTTTTCCTCGGAGAGAGTGCAGGGATATGTGACGTGTTCGGGTGACGTAACCGGAAAACACACTGGCTTGCTGGGGCTTCTGGGAAATTGAGGCCCAATGCATTCCTATTGCAATGGTGGCGCGCTACGGGAGCGTTCCTCCTTCGCTATTTGTTGTTGACCGGCAGTTTGGATTATTTTTCAACACGACAAAAAACAATCACACGATTTTAACGCGAATTTTCATGAAACCGAACGACGATCAAAGGTTAGTGAAAGATTAGGCAATCAAATCAGGATTGCGATGTTTTTTTATCCCGCAGTAAACCTGTTAAGTAGTGTCTGGGAACAAGATCGTATGTGATCAATGTATTATTTTGATACTATAACACAGCTAGAAACTGAGATTGACTTTGAAACTAAAACCTATTTAAGAAGAGCCTTCAGATGTAGAGAGACCCTCTGAGTTGCATCGTAGAGCCAGGCCTATTCTTCTTTAAACAGCGTGTTGATCTGCTGTTTGTGCAGTCACTCAGGGGAATTGCAGGAAAACAATTATACGCATTAGGCGTTAAACCAGATAGATTATAGTCTGCACGGAAGGACAACCATGCCATGAATAATTTGAAAAAGTAAACAATAGCTAATTGTTGTGCTTGCTCATTGGAAAAGTAAATTACTTAATTGACTACAGAGCTTACAGATGTGGGGTGTTTATTTTGAACGTGTTGAACAATATTTTTGAAGAGTCAAACCCTTTATATGCCATGGGGCAGAAACCTCTTATCTCCACTGTCGTGAAAACACAGAAATGTGTGTGGCGAGCAATCAATTGGCATAATGACTGAATTGGGGAGAAAGAAGGGTCAAAACCAAAATAAATTAAGTAGCTGATCTACAAGCGTATAATACGTAGATCAGGGAACTACAGTGTACTTAGTCTCACTTATATACTGTACTTTATAGTTTATACACAAGTAGGCTACTGCTTAAAACACATTGACTGCCAAGAAGGTCTTGACGTCCTATCAAATCTAACGCTTCACTGCCAACTAGGGCTGACCCAAAAAAATCGATTAATCGACGTTCAATCGATACGCACGGGAATCGATTTTTAAATTTTGAATCGAATAGTCATTAAAAAAAAGCGGACGCTTTTGGTCCGCGAGACGGCCCCATTTGGTCCGCGAGCCATGCTTGCGCCTCGCAGCACCTCGCAACGCCTCCTCTTTCCCCGTGTTAAAAACAAGGAAGTCAACTGAACAAGTGCAGCTGCAGTCCCAGGAGCCAGGAAAAATTTATCGAAAGTGTGGTTGCATTTTAAAATACCCTATTTGAATAAAGGTTGTAGGCTACACGAGAGTGAAAATGACCGCTGGGAAAGATCACTTGGAATTATAACAATCTGTTGAGTATTGCCTGAATAATGCCACTATAAAATCCCAACTTTTATCGATGCGCCATTGTTGCGCTGAGAACCTTGTGGAGCCTGGCGGTGTACATTATACTTGTGAGGACCTGCTTGGATTCACATGGTGAGTGCGCTCAGTGCGCGCACCGAAAATTCAAAGATCTGCAATCTCATGCGCTGCGTTGTGCATATTGGCTGAGTATAATGGCACGAATGAAACTTGGCCTATAGATTTATTTTGGCGATGCGGAGAATTGATTTTGCCGTTGCCAGCGATATCTTTTTTTTTTCCTTGTCTGAAGACTGACCTGTTCCATCACTGTGAACTCCCATGCAGCAGAGCAGCTCCTACAGACCCAGACCAAATCTCTACTGAAATCACACCTTTTCTCTTTTGCATTTAATTGCACCTGATCGTATTATTGTAATTATGTAGCCTATACTATTTGCCTGTGTTTTTTCTTTTAATTATGTTTTTTTTTGTGCGCCGATGGTGATGCTCCACTTGTTTCAGCCTGTAGGCCTACAGCACTTTGGTCAGCTTCTATTGTTTTAAATGTGCTATATAAATAAAGTTTGATTTAGGCCTATATTGGAGCAAAGTTGCACAAAATGTCAACTCAATTAGCAAGCGGAGCTGCAGTCTGCAGCACAATGACTGCAGATCTCTTCTTAAAGTTTACTTATTATGGTTTACTTTCAACCATAAACCATAATATGATTGACAAACCTTGGATTATAATTCTTCATCGACCAACAGCGCATGCAGCATGACTATGAGGTAATTTAACTATGTGGGATTTCTCCATCGGCATCGCATGTCGATAAGAAATGGGATTTCACTAGTGGCATTATTCAGGCAATACTCAACAGATTGTTATAATTCCAAGTGATCTATAATCTGTGAAGTTTATATATTTTTTCCCATACGCACACTCACAGTCACATTAACTTTATGATCAATCAAATCAACCGTGGTTGATGTTGAGTTCATTTATGTTACTGTTCGTTTACAATTGACAGAGGAGTTTGGATTATATATATTTTTATTTGATGGAGAGGTAATGCCTGTTTCAGGCGCTGTTTAATTGTTAAATAAAAGACCAATCCAATATGCGCGCCTCTCTATCTTCTGCAGCTATATCGCTGTTTTATTTTAAGCCTAATTCATTGTGCGTCAGCGTCACTGCTCGTCTCGCCCCCCCCCCACCCAATTTATAAGATGCCCCACAACTTTTGTAAAAAGCCTTACACCCCCCCCCCCCCCCCCCCCCATCCCGTTGGGTTTCGAAGCGTCGGCGATCGAAACAAATTTATATCGAAGCGTCGCTCATCAAAAACGTGATCGAAGGTCAGCCCTACTGCCAACGACGTCCTATTGGTCTTTTCAGTGGTTTACGATAGATCACTGATACAACCGTGAATGAACGGGAAGTGAAAACTCAGTCTCCATCCGCGTCAATGTACTGTATATAGATTTACAAAAAATGCATTTATCTCCGATAGTTTTCCCAGATTGTGTTTTTTGGTCAAAACAAGCTTTATATAACCATGATCGCGGTTACAAAATAACATTTCTGGGTGAAAGAAAAGACGATGGGACCTGTGGGCCTTCAAAATAAGGGTCTTCACTGAAAAACACTGGCGGTGGCGGAGGAATAAATGTATTAATACATGGCAGTTGGGAGAGTGAGAGCGAGAGAGAAAAGAGTTGGGGGACAGAACAGAGTTGGAGACGCACATGCACGCACGCATGCACGCACGCACGCACGCACACACACACACACACACACACACACACACACACACACACACACACACACACACACACACACACACACACACACACACACACACACACACACACACACACACACACACACACACACACACACACACACACACACACACACAGTCTCTCCATCAGGAGAGTGTTGAATTATTCAGTCAAAGGGAGTATACCACAGCAGTGTTTAGAGTGTGTTCAGTACCGGCCCACGGGCTGGCCCAGCCTGGGCTCTGAAAGCATGATGATGTCACCACCAGCAGCCTACCCTGTACTCCTCCGCTGAACTCGTCTTCCATTTCACCCTCTCTTTCTCTCCGTCTCTCTCTAACACACATACACACACGCACACACACACGCACACACTCACACACTCACACTTGCCCAGAAAATATCAGTGTCTGCGGCAGCGACTTTGTTTGTCTTCTGTTGAAGAAACTGTTTAAACAGTGTGAGTGTGCTTGAGTTGTGGCTCTGAAGCTCCTAAAACGGCTTATTTCAACAAAGAAATCCTCAGTTGGCCTGGCTAAATATGGCCCCCTCTCCCCTCCTCTCATCTCCCCATCCCATCCCATCCCGCCCCTCAACCTCCTGTCTGTCTTCTTATTTCGTCCCCTCCTCTTTCCGCCATAAGTCCACCGACCATGCCAGTTCCGCCAGCAGTGTTTTGCAAGAGAACCAAGCAACCATGCAGGTCTATATGAAAACAAGCCCAAAAGAAGCCACTAACACATGAGCACTTTACATCTATATATATATATATATATACACATCGGCTATTTGCAAATGGAAAAAAGTGAAAAGTGAAAAGGTGACACACAAAAGTGTGGAACTGTGTTGTCTAGTTCTCAGATGGGTATATATACAGACAATTACAGTACATAATATAAATATATTTGAGAACTACTGGTTTTAAACAACATTATATTAGGAAGCCAGCCCCAAATAAGCAACTGTATACATTTTAGAAACATGCCCCAAAAAACCTGCAACCACCGACGTTTACAGAAAACAAGCCCAAAGTCCCTTATAATAATGTGCACATGGCAACACTGTCCGCCAGCTGTTCTGCGGAGTGCTCATTCAGATGTAGGTCACTCTCTCAATTAAGGCAATTAGCGGCAGCCGAGGCACAAGGAGGGGGAGTGGAGGAAGTCAGAGAGCCCGGCCGGCCCTCATTACATCAACAGGAGTCATGGGGGTACTTCTCCTGCTCCTCATGCCAACTTAACAGTCCACCGAGCACCTGTGCCACGCTGGCACGCCGACCTGCATGCCAGCGCTGGAACACTGCACTGGCGCATGTGTTCAAAGCACGTGTTGGGACACAATGTTTTTGTTGCAAATGTGTGAGTCTCGTGCTGGCGATAATAACTGTTATGACACGGGGCTTTGTTAGAATGCTCAAATTCTACTTCTTCGTTTGCATATATTGAGGTCCAGTCAAGGAAGTATGAGTTAGCTAGTAATTTAGGGCCTCTGTGGCTGTCGCTCTTGTTTAAATAAGTTATTGTGGTTCAACACTTCTCGAACCTGTCTTTCTCTCTGGACTTCAAATTAATTACACTCTTGATGTGAGTTTAGAAGTATCTAGAACACAGTCGATGCCATGCGTCCTCATTTCCCACATTGACACACCAATGGTGGCAAGCTCACAGGCAATGTAGGGTTCAATGTCTCGCCCAAGGACACTTGGACATGTAGACACTAGACAGGAGGAGCCGGGATTCGAACCGCCGACCCATGGATCATTGGACGACCTGCTCTACCTCTTGAGCCACAGTCGCCCCACATTATGGACTTCAAGAGGTTTGAAAATGAACACACATAGGTTGAAAATAAGCACAGCACTCACGTAACACATGACTTTAAAAGGCTGTTCTCTTCAGGTCTGCAAGAAATAAGTCAAACAGGCTCATGACAGCTGGTAACAGGTGAAAGAGGGCTAGGAGGGCTATCCTGTCAGCAGTTTCTCTAAAAACAGACTTATATCGATGGAAATGTCATATTACTATTACAACTGTCCGCTGCTTCACCTCCCAATGTATGAATGAATGAACCAGTGTAAAGAGCATTGAGCACTTGGAAAAGCGCTATAAAAAATGGCATTCAATATATCAAATATCATGTGATAATCACATGACATATGGTGCCTTGCATCCCAGTCCATGATATCGTCTCTGTCGGGTGCAGACCTCATTTCGTATATCCAAAACATTTCCGCCTCTGTATTCATATTGCCATGGAAGTGGAAATTGTAAGCTATAGTAAAAGCAATTTTCAATCAATATTCTTTGTCTCATTTGTCGTATACTTTGCTCCGTTGGGGTTTAATGCCTCTTACTGTACATAATACAACGTGCATGTTAACGATAGCTATGTGTAGCACGTTCTGTGTATGCTTCCATTCACGTTCATTCACACACAAATGCCGAGGTCAAAGAGACCTGGCCCAATGGCAGAGCCCGATGCAAGGCGCCATGCACCCTGCTCATCACCCAATGGCAGAGCTCGATGCAAGGCGCCATGCACCCTGCTCATCACCCAATGGCAGAGCTCGATGCAAGGCGCCATGCACCCTGCTCATCACCCAATGGCAGAGCTCGATGCAAGGCGCCATGCACCCTGCTCATCACCCAATGGCAGAGCCCGATGCAAGGCGCCATGCACCCTGCTCATCACCCAATGGCAGAGCCCGATGCAAGGCGCCATGCACCCTGCTCATCACCCAATGGCAGAGCTCGATGCAAGGCGCCATGCACCCTGCTCATCACCCAATGGCAGAGCCCGATGCAAGGCGCCATGCACCCTGCTCATCACCCAATGGCAGAGCCCGATGCAAGGCGCCATGCACCCTGCTCATCACCCAATGGCAGATGCAAGGCACCATGTTGCACCCTGCTCATCATCTGTAGCACTTAGGGGGTTAAGTGATAAAGCAGCCATTGGGATCAGACCAGGAAGCCGTTAGGGGTTAAGAGATAAGCTGCCATTGGGATCAGAGTAACAAGGTTGCTGCAGCTCCCAGACGACTGCTCTGAGCTCACAAATTAGAATAAAGCTACATTAAATCCAATTAAGATGGCATCAGAAAGGGTCAAAATGTAAAAAAAAAGAAAACATGCAGCCTTGTTCACTCTGGCAGGGCGTCCCCACGGCTGGGACCTCTCTGCTCTAACCGTGTTGTGTTGTGTTGCTGACGGGTGGAAACCTCTTGACTTTTCAGGATTCACGTTCAAAGACAGCAAAAGATTGCAGATCTACAAGCTGTGTATAGAGCTGCTATTTTGCTACGTTTGCGTGAGACTGTCATATGACCGAAATAGATCATTAATGTACGAGGAAAAACAACGTAAAGTATGGGAATGAGAGATTTCTCAATGAAACAAACAAAATGACCCTGTTATGTTAGCCAAGTCCTAAAGGACCCTATAGCTGTCAACAACAACAACAATAATAGATCCAATGTATAGAGCACTTTTCTCTGTACACAAAGTCACTTTAAATAAACAGAACAAAAGAAACAGCTTTCTTAAGAGAGTACACGTCAGGCATGATGTCAGTCCGCTGCCCCCCCAGGTTGGCACTATCTCTCTCTCTGTTTCTGGCACAACAGTGCCCCTACTGGTACTCATAGGCATACTGGTGCTCATAGTCACATAGGTTAACACGGACATAGTCACATAGTCACATAGGTGAACACGGACATTGCTGTTCCTTGGAGTGGTTGCACCACTCAAAAAGCTAAAAGACAGAAGGGGGATTCAAATTGCAAGTCTGTGGAGATGAGTTTTGACTTGAGGGAGGCTTTGAACAGGGTGAGGGGGGTGGGGCAGCAACTGAAAAAGACCTGTCACCCCTGCAGGTCCGTTTCTTTGTCACGGTGATGTCCGACTTTCACTTAAAGTCGTACCTCCACTGTGGCTGTGCCACGCTGAGAACACACACAGCTGAAGGCGATTAAAATGGTTCACTGAGGTGAGTTCCCATGTGCATGCCAGCAGCGTGATAAGTTATGAACGGT
>NC_139702.1:30697176-30707176 GCF_964188405.1 Protomyctophum parallelum | reverse complement strand
TAGCTATAACTGCATCAATCTGTATACAACTTATTATATGCGCACTCCCTAGAGGCCATGGAAAAACATTGTCCCTGCATCCCTCATGTGTTCAAGACGGATCTGTCCGATATATCATTTTCCATCCTAATTGGCTAACATTGGCTTTCAACGTTTGCAGGATTGCCCCGTTTTGAACAAAAAGCCTCAAATCATCCAATTACCATCCAAGGCAAGAAGAAATGGCACCCTTTTCACATTGGCATATTATAGCGCCACCAGGAGGCCACAACCTGACCTGCCCTGGTGGAGACCTGTGCCGATGGGCACTTTATCTAGTTGAATCATCTTCTTACTTTTTTGACTTTTTTCTGCCTTCATTTTCTTCTTTCATTTTGGCATGATGAAACCAATCTGAGATCTTAATTGTAGGCCTAAAGACATAAGGCTTTTCAAGCTCTAACTTAAATACTAACTTTTACTTTATTAGCCATGGGAGAGTCTGTCTGTCTGTCTGCAGTGAATATTACAAACACTAGGTAGATTGGTGTTACATCACTCGTGCAAGCTGCCAGAAGGGCCAACGGCCTCGATTCGCAAATAGTTTGATCCTGAAAAAGTCAGCTGTCCATTTATTTTCCAGGCCACTCATCATTGTCAGCGATCACATTGCATAACTTCTCAACATCCGGAAGGATCAGAAGACCCTTTTCTCACCACCACCACCAAAGGGTCTGGCCAAGCTCCTGTCATCATTCCCAGGCTTGACTACACTGCTGCATCCCTCCTTTACTTGCATTCTCTTTCAAACTTCAGCTGAAGTTGAAGTTCAGCTGATCCAGCATTCACATCACGGCACGCACAAGCCTATATAGCCTGGTCTTCAACCTATCATAATGTCCACGTCGTCCGTCTCCCCACACACTTCTGCATTCCCTTCACTGGGCTCCTGGTGTTGCTGACCGCTCGCATCCAAATTCAAAACAAAACACTGCTGCCAATGTCGTGCAAGGCAATAAAGGACATGTCACTCCCTTCATAGCCACGGTGATATGATCCGGTCATAACCCCCGGTTCGCACTCTTTGATCCGGTCCGTCTCCTTCCCGTCCCTGCTCGGACACCCTGGTCAACACTTCATGTGACCTTTGACTCTTCTCCCTCCTGGCTCTCAAGCTGTGGAAGGACCCGTCTTGACCTCCATCAGTCAGGACTGCAGCATCAGACTGCAGCAATCCACCATCTTCCACTGCAGTCTGAAAACTCATCTCTTCTTCCCACCTCATCCGACTAACACTCCTTATCACTAGAGATGCAACCGATCCGATATTATATCGGGATCGGCCTCCGATCCAGCTTAATTAATGTATCGGAGATCGGATTTGACGCCACCGATACACGCTCCGATACAGGAGGGGGACACGTGTTTAATGTTTACTACAGTCCGTCCTGCACAGACAGTGCAGTGAGCGAATCCAACCTCCAGTATGTACAGACTGCAAACAGTTTATAGAAAAAAGACAAAGACAGAGTTTGCAAACTAAAGTAGCAACACAACACCAGCTAGCACCATAACAAACGTCCTGAGGTATTTTCTTTCTCCCCGAGTTCTGTCGGTAAGGCTCAAGGCTTTTGTCACATAATAGCGCAGCTGATTCCAGGCATCACATTAGGGGTAAAAAGGTACCACGTGTATATAGCAATAATAATAATTACTATTATTATTATTAATAAACCATAGTATTAATTAACAGGTTACATGCAGGCATCACTTTAGGGGTAAAAATGTACCTTTGCACATAATAATAATCATACTATAATTAACCGAATGTCTGAGTGTCTGTCTGTCTGTCAGAAACAGTGCCGTAACTCCTTACTGCCTGCATCAATCACTCCCACTTTTCACACAGGCATTGACCATATGCATGTGGAGGGCGTAACGAAGCCCTTTTTTCGATTTGACACATTAATGATTATTTATTTATGTATTAGTCAATTACAAACGCACCCAGGCGCAGTACCCTTCACGGCCACAAGGGGGGGCAAATATCTCATAACGGGTAAGGACTAGTAATAATAATAAACCATAGTATTAATTAACAGGTTGCCATTTCCTTAAGGTTTACAGGTTAAACACTTCTTATTCTTATTTTTACAGGTTTCTTCCATTTTTACAGGTACTTAACCATAAACATCCCCTCTTTGAATTTAAATGTAAGGCATTTGTACAATTAATAAATGGCTTATTGAAAGTTAATGCATTTTTTGTATTTATTTGTTTTGCAATGTAGCCTACAGCAAATATCGGATCGGCAAATATCGGATATCGGGAAATTTCAAAATCAATATATATCGGATCGGATCGGAATTGAAAAATCTGTATCGTTGCATCTCTACTTATCACGTTATCAGTACTTGTTGCCTATTTACAGTATATGCTATTTAGCATTTATGTTATCTAGCTAGCTGTATGGTAGTTACTTGTAAGGGTTTGACTCAACTGAATCAACGGATGGCGAGAAAACGCTAATGTCACTGCCGCCGAATTAGTAAAATTTTCACCAGAAAATCGGAAACGATACAGAGCCACCTCCCTGACAATATAGTTGTTTATTTTTGGGTCAACAATTCTATGGTAAATGGTCCATATAGCTTTTATCTAAAGTGCATTACATTCACCCGTTCACACACATTCACCAATGGCAGAGGAATCCATGCAGCCTGCACCCCTGACGAGCCATGGAGAAATTACTTCTGCAACCCAGGGGATGAACGAGTGATGTCAGGTCTTTGGTACAGCATAATTGTAACCACAGCACTGACTGTATGTTGCTGTACTTATATAACAGGTAGGAGTCAAGCTAACAAGCATGTCAATTGCGATAAGCTGTGAGAAGCTCTGGGTTGAACGAGCAGACACAGATAGATAAAAAAGATGGCTTACTGCATACTGCACTCACTGTACTGTATGTGTATACTATACTGTAGCTGTTTGGTCACATGCAGCTGAAACATACTTACATAATATACAAAGCAAAGCTTAAAAATAGCTGAATGGAAAAAGCGCCCATGAATGGGACAATGGGACACAGCTGATTATGGACTTCAGTTCATTATTGCTTTATATCAAAGTTCATGTTTTTTTTTTTGTGGTGCAACCACTCCAAGGAACAGCAATGTCCGTGTTAACCTATGTGACTATGTGTGTGACTATGTTACTATGAGTACCAGTAGGGGCAAAAGTGGCGCTGTTGTGCCAGAAACAGAGAGAGAGAGCTAGTGCTGCACTGTTGCCTGCGAATGAGAGAGTATTATCTACGTTTCAGTTCAATTCTGGCAGCGTTACAGAGACACACAGCAGACCCCTGAATGTAACGCTGGTTAGTTCACAGTGACTAGACGACCCAGTCTGTGCAGGATTGTCCTGGTGTCAAGTGTAACGACGCATAATGATAAATAGAGAACACTAAAATGTCCTGGTTTTTCAACATTCAACACCACCAAATAGAGCTCTATATTATTATTGCTATACTACTTTCCCCATCTCTCTTTCAGGAAAGATAACCCATTCATCAGCTGCACTTTCATAGTGTTGAGTGTTCCACTCCTAATTTTGTCTGCTCTATTTCTTTGTCACTTCCAATTTCACATAATATTTATTCTGTATCCTGTGTATGCGTTCTTTCTCCTGACTGGATGCAATTGGTATCCTGCAACCTTCTGTATTGAGCCTGAGAGATGGGTTGAGTTGTCACTCAACAAACACTACCAATGATTACTTATCGGAATAACAGTTTATAATCACATTTTAGCTACTTTAACAACTTTTTTAAAAGCATTTTTCCGTTAACTTAATATACAAGACCGCTACAAAATGTGTTATTGAAAACTATACGGCAGAATCCTTGCCTATTCAAAATGAAGGGTGAGGGAAATTAAACTATATCCTGCAGCGACCCAGCTCATTTCCCCCTGTCTTGCATGTCGCGCGTGGAAATAATCACAACATGGACAGGTAAAAGGACAAATATCACATTTAATAATTGTAATTCGACAGGTTTTTACTCCGCACGAGAAGGAATAGTGACGGAGGAACTAAATTAAGTTCAGTCTCATGACTCGGCTTTGATGAAATCTAAATGTGACCGTGTGTGTTTCTGCACTCATTCTATCAACACCTAAGGAGGACTGATATACGCCAAAGATGACAGGCCTTGAGTCCAAGAGCCTTTGTACATTTCGGAACAACATGCATGCATGTGAGCAGGCTTTCTCCACACTGAACATTAATGAGAACCCCTGCATTAGACCATGGCCATAACTGAAGTGGACCTGTAAGGTAAAACAAAAAAATAGTTATACTGTAGATGTTTTAAATAGCAGAAAAGCATCTACAAGCTCTAATGTGTGAAATAAGGCTTGAAAGGCTTTAGTGGTTAAAGCCAATAATGCCAAATGCCAAGAGCCGCAAATGGAAAATGAGTCAATGACACTTGAATTGCAGCGTGCAGTGTGCAGCTGACTGATGTATAGTCCTACGTAAGCAAAAATGCATTATGAATAATATTATATTAAACGTTATATTTTTTTTACGATTCCATTTTGAAACACGGTTTCAGATCAAGAAAAAAAAGAGCGGGTTGAATAAATTAAGGCGGCGAAAGCTGCCGGAGCGCAACTGATCCAGCCCGCATTAAGTCACATTTTTGCCCATGCAATCCAGCCCCGTGACCTAAACTGAGTTTGACACCTTGCTCTAATCCCTCCGTCTAATTCTTTCTCGCTCTCCACCTTATTAAAGCAGAAATACTGCATGGGGCTATGCCTACACTCCTTTATAAAGTAAATACAACATGCATTTGTCCTTCTTAAAATTCAATTGCCATTGCACAACAAACATCTCAAAGACTCAAAAGTCACATTCAACAATAGGTGGGTGGAAAAAGGAAAGGGGGGGGGGGGGGGGAATATGCACTCTCGCGCCCCTCCATGAGAAGTGATTGATGTGACTCACCGAGAGGCAGCGATGGCAATTGTCCCCACAAGACCCGGCAACTTTGGCGAAAGCACACCTGCTTAACAATGATTGATCGGTCCGTATGCGGCTGTCACAGGATTTGAACTGATATAATTGGGGACTTTGGAGACAGTGTGTTTTCCTCGGGAGAGTCAGAATGACAGCGGAGGCTTTGCAGGTACGCTGCTGTTACACAAACAAGGCCATGTTTGTGCCGGCGAACGACACTGTAAACAGAACTGCGGGACATTTCTTTGAGACGTCTACATTTTGTAAAAAATGTATTGAAATGCATCCGTTGCTTTGTTCCAGTGGTTCTCAACCAGTGGTCCGGGGACCACCACCAGTGGTCCTTAAGGGGATTCCAGGTGGTCCCCAGCTAAATGATGGGGAGTTGTTAGCCTAACCAAATGGACCCTTATTAGATCTTTAACCTTTGAGAGTGTAAAGTAAAATGGTTTCACGCTCTTGTACGCTCTCAAGAGTATTACTTATTATTATACATCTGCGTTACTTAATTCACAAGAAGTCTACACAATTAGAGAATCTAGAAGAATTGTTATTTAATGTTACCACATCAATACAGCATGGATTTATGGACAAAAAATCCAATCCTTATCCAACAACATATTCTATACGTTTTGGGTCTCAGTCAGGTTGATGACTACAAGTATTTGGGTTCATATATATCTTCTTCCCAAAATGACTTTCAAACTAGGAAGGGTATGGCCTGGTCAGCCTGCAATGACATGCATAAGATCTGGTCATCCCAGCTTAGTAAGTAAGTAAAAATATTTAGGACGACCGTTGAGCCGGTTCTACTCTATGGGGTCGATTTAGGACTTCTATGTTACTTACTTCTATATTACTAATCTAATTACAGTATTATGATCTGGGGGCGTGTAGTATGTCATATTGCAATTTTGGGCATGTTAAGAAGCGCTTTTGACACCCCGCGGAGTGCGCAAAACGGCCTTGAATTAGTCATGGGTGTGTTTAAGGCGTGTTTGAGACGTACCCAATCAACATGTCCGTACTATTCTCTTTACCAGTCAGCTGATGTCACATACGGAATGCGCACTTTGGGGGTCGTGGTATGACATTTCTTCAGGCTGGCACCATAAAGACATGACATGCCTTTGTCACATTTGGGTTAATTATTCCTATTGCACTGCATGCTGTCACCTTTATGCCTCAAAAGAACAGACCCACCTTTCAGATCGGAATGGAATTGCGAGTAGATAGCAGCATATTGGCAAATTGCCAATCCATGCGTAATTAATTAATTCGATAACGATAGAACCATGTACCATACAGCGAATGAAAGCAAGATTCATAAGGAATATGGAGATTTTTACATTTAATAAAACGGTTGAGAAATGAGAGAACCATGAGTGTTTATAGGCTAATATCAACGTTTTTTTATGAAAGACCAAACGGGCTGTGAACTTGAAGAGCTCAATCACCATCCCGACACGGAAGAAATATAGCCTAGTGCATGCATGTATATGCACTGTTGCACTTGCACACAGTAGCCTACACACGCTCTTTATTTGTTTCTATTGAAAAACACCAGTAAAATAACGTTTATTATATTTTATTTCATTCAAGTCACGACGAAGGAATGAGTTGAATGCCTGCTGCGTAATGCTGTGGCCCCGATGGTATGGTCTTCGCTGAGTTCGCTCGTAGCATTTTATTGAAGAAGACTTGAATCGGGTGTGATACAGCATATGAAAGCACATTTCCCACGGATTATGGAGATGTTTTTATTTATTTTTAAGGTTGAGAAATGAAAGAATTATGGCCGTTTCTAATCTCAACATTTTTTTTAAAAAGACGCAAAACTGCCATGTCTCATAGAAACAAGTAAATAGGTCTATAAAAATAAGCGCATATAACAGGGGTCTGTAACCTATTTTAAATGAAGTGCCATGTTTTTATTTTCTAAATAGTGAGTCTGCCATATCCAGATTAATTTGAATGACACCACATTAAAATAAAAAAACATATTTTGATTGTCCACAAATATAAAGTTCTTCCTTCTTTTTAAATATGTTCTTGCACATTGTTATAATGATCATTATATATCCCCCTGCAGTCAGAGTTCATAGTTTTAATGAATGAATGTGATGCATTGTGAGCTGGTATAGATCTGCTATTTTCAAAAGTAATCTTTTTATTTAATTTTTGGATTAGCTGTCCTTAGTTGGGCAAATGCATTCATCTGGGGATCCTTGACATGGGAATGTGCTGTGTGACGATCACTGGTTTAAACAACATTAGGAGAAAAGCCCAAATAACCACTTTAGAAACAAGAAAAGCAACCACACAAAGCAACTTTACAGAAAAATAAGCCGCTTATAATAAACAGACATGGCAACACTCTACCAGCCTTCCAGAGCCGCTCAAGTGTCAAATCAAACAGTGCTTTTTGCGTTTATGAGGTGGTCAGACCCACGTCTAATCGTTATGCGCTGAGTGTCTTTAGGTCAAGGGGCTTAATAGCAAATTGCGCAAAGCGAGAATAATTAACATATGGACACTCCCACAATGCTAAAATATTCAGGGACGCGGTATGCCAAATGTGTGTGCGTTCAACACGGGCCGAGTGCGTTCAACACGGGCCGATATGCCTTTCATAATACGAATGTGCGCAGAGCGAGGCCAATTTATGTATCACGACCTGGTAAACTGCACCTTCAAAATCGACCTGTATGGCTCTGAGACATGGACACTTTCAAAGAAACAAGAGAATTGGTTGGATGGCACTTACACCCGCCTTCTAATGAGAGCGCAAAATCTGTCTTGGAAGAGCCACCCATCGACTGATCTAATATACGGCAACCTTCCCCGTGTTTCTTCACTAGTCCGAGCCAGAAGAACACAGTTTGCCAGCCACTGCTACAGAGCTGACAATGAGGTTCCCTTCTTCTCTGGAGTCCTGCCTCAAAGCAGTCATTTCCTGATGTCATCGCTAGGGACACATGCATCAGTAAGCAGAAACTGGGGATGGCAATGAAGTCTGGCGTGGCATTGTGAAATCCATGATCTCGACCGAGGTCGAAAAATTAATGATTGGGTCTCAGGGGCTAAATCTCATCAAATGGTGGTTTGTGGCTCAAATGCCGAATAAATAATGGACCTTGATATTGACCTTGAGGAGTCTGTAGAGAGGTAACTGTGAAATGTGAAAAAGGAAATTCATAGCGTGCCGGCTCATTTCTCAGTTTCAAGTTAGAAAAAAGCAGAGTGCGAGCACTCTTGGTCAAGAATTGCGCTCCCTGTATAGCATATATAAACGAATAATTATTTTCAACTATACTGCTGCATTTACATTACAATCTGTCCCGAAATGGCCACTCCGCAAGGGCTCACCAGATAGCATTTTGATGTTATCCTTCGACTTACGCTAGCTCAGTCAAGTATGCGGAGAGAGCAGCCTCTTCGCCGAAGACTGCATGCCATTTAATTTTCTACACTTTTTTAAGTCATAAATAATGCATGTGATTGACTTCCTCCTCCCGAACGCTTTAGCGAGGAAAAAAAGCTCTCAGTGCATGCAGCCCAGCGGTTGGCTGCCTAGATCAATTAAAAATATGTTGCTATCGCATGTTGAGCGAGTGATCCGGTACCACGTCTGCTCTTTGGCTTCACTCGAACCCGTGGGGTAATTTGGGTTAAGTTATGTGCATTCCTATGCCGGTTAACATGTCCAGCTGCCAGCTGGCTAATCAAGTCGGCTGATAAACTCTAAACCGAAAGCAGCGCCAGCTGCGAATCCGAAGGGGGGTGCGATGAGCTGGGCAGAAATGATGACATGAGTTAATAAACGATATACACACAACTCCAAAGAGAGCAGAGATATATGGTTCCATCTTTTACACTCTTCGGTTAAATTAACGCCAAGCATTTTGGAATGTGTATGATGCTGATGATGGCAGCAGCTAGAAACACTGTGCAAGCAAAATGCTAAACATTTGACGATAGATATGGAATGTGGGACTATTAGAGTGATGCATATCAATGACTGGCACCGACGACGTAGGCTATTAATAGGCCAATATCTTCAGATCATCTCTACAGATTAAAAATAAAACAGAAGCGAAGGTTGCATATATTATTCACGTTTAAAGCTGAGTAAGCCGTATGTCCTATCTGGGATTTGAACCCTGGGCGAGTGATGGGAGACCAAATTTCTACTGCTCTTGCAGTAATCAATGCGTCACAAGGGCGGATGATGGGGAGGGGGTGGGGGGGTTGGGGGTCACCCAGGTCACTTATGAACTGGTTACTTATAAACAGTGATGGATACAATATTTGCCTCTGAGATGTGGTGTTGTATAGAAGGAAAGGTATTGAAAATTGGAAGTACTCCGACAATCAAACCCTGGATAGCCATACATGGACATACAAGACTGGATCTGCATATATGGAGCTGGCCAGCAACTCTACATCTGACCTCAAACCTCAAGACCCTTCGATCTCGGAGCTAACCTGTTCTGACATTCCATATGTTGATCCTTCCCTACCCGTAATTCCTGTTCTGACATTCCATATGTTGATCTGACCACATCAAACCCTGTACACTAAAGACACGCTCCATATATGGCCAGAATTCATTCCATATGTTGATCTGACCCCCCATGCCAAAGCACCAGTCTGCTATCTGCCGTCACCCAGGCGGATGCGTGCACTTCTTCTTCTCGCTTCTCGCCCTCAGGGCGTCTTACTGGTTCTATACGTACGTATATTGTAGTACATACTCTACAATATGTATAGTATATACAATATGTAATATGCAAAACTGTTAAAAATATTGTTTGGTTACATTGTAATCATATTGTTCTCCGAGTGAAGAAACCATCTCGCCAACCACGCACACATATTATTATTATTATTATGATGCGTTTGTGTGTGGGGGGTCATTCCCCATACATTATGTAATATACTGGATGGTGGAGAGATAGTCTCGATACGAGAACATTTTATTCATCGGAATAAG
>NC_139702.1:30689676-30694676 GCF_964188405.1 Protomyctophum parallelum | reverse complement strand
AGTGGAATATCTATATAATGAAACTATACATATATACTACTATGCTATACATATGTACTATGGCGTGCTATGACTATATACAATAGTGCTGTCTACATAACATGCTATAAGTCTGTATCAAATGCTATCTAAGTCTACGGAAGTGCTATCTAAGGGGGTAGGGTAAGTGCTATGGGCCATGATGGAGTCTGAAAAGGTGGGTTTTCAGACTACGGTGGAAGATTGGGAGTGATGCTGCAGTTCTGACTGCAATGGGAAGTGTTTAGGAGCCAGAAGGGAGAAGAGTCTGGGACGTGTGGAGCGTTGTCCCGGCGTTTTTAGTGAGGGTACTTCCAGCTTCCCTGCGTTGGCTGAGTGCGCGGGAGGGTTTGTAGGGTTCAATCATACTTGCAAGATATGGGGGAGCCATACCTATGGTTGCTTTGAATGCCAGCATCAGAGTTTTATATTCTGTGCGGGCAGCGACCGGGAGCCAGTGGAGGGAGCGGAGCAGGGGGGAGACATGTGAGAATTTTGGCTGGTTGAAGACCAAGCGAGCTGCGGCATTTTGGATCAGCTGGAGAGGCTTAAGTGCGCATGCTGGTAGGCCAGTAAGGAGGGAGTTACAATAGTCGAGTTTTGACAAGACTGTTGTCTTGCATACATACTGTACGGTACATACGTAGCCTACAGTGTGTACGTATAATATCGTATCGGTCGGGTGGAAACCTCATTATGTCCAAAACTGTTACTTTTCAGGAGTAAGTAACAAAAGTAGCAGATCGACAAGTTCAAAATGCGTCTTTTGTCCCGGATATTTCACATTTCAGATATTTCCACATATTTTGTATTCCGCATATTTCACAACTTCCCTCAATTTCACCGCAAAAAAATCACATAAAAACCTGCATATTTCCTCGCATAATCAAGGATTTTAGCCGAGATAATCAAGGATCTCTGCCCACGTTTTTTATGATCAAGCTGAGCGTTAATTTACAAACAAACACAGAAAGTTAGAATATGGAGATAAGATGTTACAGCTACCTTAAAATTCACAAGCGACGTACTTCTGTCCTTTGACAAAAGCCATCTCACTGGTGCAATATTCATTGATCTTTCCGAAGCATTCGACATGGTTGACCACTACTTCCTTCTTGACAAACTCTTCTCTGTTGGTTTAAATAGAAACGCTCTCCTATGGTTTAATTCCTATCTCCACAACAGGCGTCAGTGTGTAGCACTTCAAGGCTCTAAATCAGACTTTTCACTTGTGGAAAAAGGCGTTCCACAGGGGTCTATACTGGAACCACTCCTCTTCTCTATATTTATAAATGACCTACCTGATATCTGTTCCCACTGTCAAGTCCAACTCTATGCCGATGACACTGTTATCTACGTTTCTGACAAAAACACCCACCAAATCCAACACCTCCTACAGTCCGATTTCAATCTGGTCCAAAAATGGCTTCAAAACAATATGCTTTTACTGAACAAAAAGAAGTCCTGCAGCATGCTATTCGGCCACTCACGCAGTAGTGCAAACACCTCCGATCTTTTGATTAAATTCAACGATGGCTCTAACCTGGAGAAAGTGGACACATTTAAATACCTTGGTATCACACTCGACCCTGAACTCTCTTTCAAACCCCACATTGATCTCACCCTAAAGAAAACCTACGGCAGTTTGTGCTCATTATACCCCTCCATCAACTGCTTTTCATTTGAAGTAAGGAAACGAATAATAAACCAAGTACTACTCCCCATTATAGATTACGCTGACATAGTCTATCAGAACACCACAGAAACCATTCTCAAACCTCTAAATGTACTAAATAACTCACTATGCCGATGCCACTGTTCCTTATACAGTTCACTTGACTGGCTGCAGCCTAAGGCAAGAAGACAACTTCACTGGTACCAATTCCTATTCAAATGTGTGCACCTCAACTGCCCTCCATACCTGAAACAGTCACTGGTACTATATACATCTCCATACCCACTTAGAAATACTCACCATCCCTACTTTGCTATTCCCAGAAGAATATTCTCTCTATCCGGACGCAGGTCATTCCATTACAAAGCCCCATTTGACTGGAACAACCTTCCCCTTTCTCTCAGATCTGTGACCTCTCCCGGCCGCTTCAGGACTTCTCTGTATTCACACCTCAAAACAACCTGTTCAACCTGTTCATGCTACTAACACTGCCCGTACTGCTGTTTACTTCTGACCCCTGTTCCAAATCACTGTACTGTACTAGTCTCAATATGCCTGTCCAAAAAGAGTTGGGGGATGGGGGAGTGGGTGGGAGAGGATGAGCAAGCTAACTGTATCTGTACATGTCTGTATTGTCTATTGTGCACTGTCTATCTGTGTAACTGCACTGTACTGTATGTAAATGTTTTTCCCTGTATACGGGACCCCCTCTAAAATGAGATGCTGCATCTCAAGGGGCTATCCTTTCAATAAATTCTGACCAAATTCTGACCAATGTTTCTTCCCTATGCATAATACCACCACCACTACCATTATAGCATTGTTGTCGTCATCACCATCACGATCTTCATCATCAGGGTGAGTAACAGTCTCCATGTTTATCATCTTAATCTTCATCATGGTAATTATCCTTCATTTTAGTTGCCGCTGCCATAATCGTGACCAACAACACAGAACAGAACGAGGCTGGACGTCCCTATAGTACCTTATTGTCTGGTACAGTGTGAAATATATTATGTTGTGTATATACAGCAGTGGTTCTCAAAGTGGGGTTTGTGTACTCCCAGGGGTCCTTGAGGCGGGGGTCCCAGGACTCCCCGGGCAAATTATTGACACAGCAGTTATAGGAACCAAATGGACCCTTATGTGTCTGTAACTCCAAGAGCGTACAAATGGAAAAGCTTGCAGATCTGCTACCTTTGTGTTTTTTTTAAACATTTGAATCCTGAAAAGTTGGACATTATGCGGTTAAAACTGAGAGTGGCTCAGGAGGCTGAGTAGTGGTACCTTGCATGGTTTGCCGCTGTCGTTGCTGTGCGACTCTGTGTGTGTGTGTGTGTGTGTGTGTGTGTGTGTGTGTGTGTGTGTGTGTGTGTGTGTGTGTGTGTGTGTGTGTGTGTGTGTGTGTGTGTGTGTGTGTGTGCGTGTGTGCGTGCGTGTGTGTGGACGGGGGGGTGAATGGGGAATGCAACGCCACATTGTGCAGCGCTTTGGATAAAGGGCACTATAGAAATGCAGAGCATTTTATAGAAATGCAGAGACCTTTTGTCAGGGGCCCGGGGCCACGGTATACTTCTGCGTGATAGAAGTGGAACCCCTGAGTGTTTTGATGCACAGCTCCAGATGTGGCTTGAGGGACCGGTGGCTTTGTGGACCGGGGACTAATGCAGGCGGCTAAAGGTGCAAACAGAATGTCCGTGTGACGGAGTGAAAGCTACTTAAAGCCAAACCACAAAAAGTCTGTAAATGGCCGTGTTAGCCAGGCTTGACCGAATAGGTTCAGGCATGTTGTTTGTCGAAGGAACAGTTCTCTGAAGATGAAATTATGGTTGTGCGTCAGTTTGGATGGTTTGGCCACACTGAGCCAGGCCAGAGCGGGTAATGCTGGGTGAAATGCTGCTGCGCCGGACGGCGGTGTCAAGCGGCCAAAAATAGCAGATCTGTACGTGTATAGATCTGCTGTTTTCGGTGCGTGCCACTGTCATATGATTATGTATAAATCAGGCTTTTAAATGACTTACTCATTGAACCCCTATAATAGTTTACATTTTAATTTGTATGTAGCGTCAGTCATGGTCTGGGACATGGTCTAGGAAGATTTCTTTCAAAACTGGCCTTAAAAAATGAATGTACAGACATTTCTCCTTTGTATCTCATTACTTCAGTCATTTCTATGTTGATGAATATATAGTATATAGGACCACAATGAACGTTTGATGGCCTGTGAAATCTCGTACCGACTCTGCCGGTCATTAAATGATTGTTTTAGGAATACAACAAAAACCAAAAACATCACCATGAATGCAATGCTCCATGGGGTGTGTACAGTAATTGATAGAAAATAATACACGTTCGGTCTCCTTGTTGTATGTGTTCCTTGCGGCTTTTAGTTATAGTCAGTGATTTACTTTACTTGTATTCCTGCGATTGTGAAGTATTGTGTTTTCCTTGTTTCATTCGCTTAGAATCTCCGCCCTCGTATGACCTGATGAAGTATTCAATACATTAATCAATCAATCTGTAAGCAAACTCAACACCCAAACTCACCACACCCTCAAGAGTGTGTGTGTGTGTGTGTGTGTGTGTGTGTGTGTGTGTGTGTGTGTGTGTGTGTGTGTGTGTGTGTGTGTGTGTGTGTGTGTGTGTGTGTGTGTGTGTGTGTGTGTGTGTGTGTGCGTGCATGCTGCTTGTTGTATACAAGACAGGTGCTCAGCATGAATGGTTGTCACCATAGCAACACAAAAACTGCCCCATCACGGCTTAAAAATGAATGTGACATTTTCTGGTGACGTTGCTGAATATATCCACCGATTATAATGCTGTTGTTCTTGTGGATATCATCGCCGTTGGACAGAAAGCTCTTACGTCCATATTTAACTTTTTGTGGGGGTTTTTCGTAGTCGCAAACGAATGCTAGAGAGTGTCACACAAAAACATAAAAAATTGTGATTTTGTTAGAGATAATTTTAATTTAAATCCTGTCCTGAAATGTTTTTGGACATATGAGGTTGTTACACTCGACCGAGACGATGAGTTAAAGATGGAGCTGGGAGAAGGGAAAGAAAACAGGTGACTCTATAAACGTGTGGGGGGTCATTTATTTAGCTCGAGGCATATCCCACGTTATACAGCTCAGAAAGCCTTGGGGCGAGTTGGCTCGGCTCATTCAGAGGAGATACAAGCGGATATACAGGCTTTGGGGGTGAGAGACCCGTCAGAAAACGAAATTGTATCTCTTGTGTAAAGTGGTCTCATGTGTAGAAGAACTTAAGACATCCCTACCTTAAAGTATAATGAAAAATACGTT
>NC_139702.1:30654676-30687176 GCF_964188405.1 Protomyctophum parallelum | reverse complement strand
CCCGTTTCCCTAAAATATAACATACAGTAAAAAAACGACCTGAGGCCGATTCTAGGAATACCATCTAAATCAGTAGTTCTCACACTTTATCAAGATTTTGTTTTTGTTTTATATGCTTTAAGAAATGGCATATCTACAAGCACGCAATGCATCACAACTTGTTCAATCTGCTATTGTCGCTATTCATGGCAAAACTAATCTCATACAACTGCAGGTTAATGTTCAGTTGATTGTTTACCCATATACACCTGTGTTTTCCATCTCGCTTATTAGTTATAATCAAATAATGTCATTACTTTCTCAAACAAATATATCCCACCTGCCACATCAATATCTCATATCTTTTAATGGCGTCTCGCTCTACGAAGGTTATTAAAGTTTTGAAGCTTTCATTCAGTTTGTTGCTCTTTTGATTCAATTTAGTTTTCAATTTCAGTTCGTTTTAATTGCCTTTTAAAGTGGGTCTGCTAGTTAAGTGAAGTTTTTGTTCAGTGTTTGTTTATGTTGTAGTGTATTGGCAGTAGAAAGGCCTCAAGCTCAACGCCAAGAAGACAAACATTATACTGACAGTTAACACAAGAGGACAAAACCACAGCCACTGCCAGTGCTCGAGCCGAGGTAAACACGCTCACAGCACAGCAGGAAAGGGACCTATATTTCAGTTGACGAAAATAGTTTTTTTGTTATTTAATTCGTTTATAATTTAGTTATAACTATCACAACCCTGGTCTCAACCGGATGCACTACAGTATTTACTACACTCTTTATGAATACATGGCTACTTTAACCAATATATATATATATGTATGGCATATGTTAATACAATATAACTCACTGGTAACTAGCGCAGTGGTTGGAGGTGTCTCCCTACTCTCTCATTGGTTGGAGGTGGTCTCCCTACTCTCTCATTGGTTGGAGGTGGTCTCCCTGCTCTCCCATTGGTTGGAGGAGGTCTGCCTGCTCTCCCATTGGTTGGAGGTGGTCTCCCTGCTCTCCCATTGGTTGGAGGTGGTCTGCCTGCTCTCCCATTGGTTGGAGGTGGTCTGCCTATACTCTTCAATTGAGAAGTTTAGACCCTGGTGTCTGGTAGGGTGACAAGTATAGCCCTTCCTGAAGCTCATATGCCCAATAACATCTCCCCTTGCCACTGGTGGATTCTCTCATGGATGAGTGGTAGATATTTGGCTTCACACAAGAAGATACTCATTGGTGTAGTGGTTTACGAGATTAGACACAAGCGCACACAAACGCACCTTAAAGGATACCTCCAATGTGTTTTAACACTTGGTTCATCAACGCATGGTCAACATGTGGATAAACACAACATTTAAAAACAATCACTGCATTGATTAAAGTAGACATCCATGCCGGTATCAGGCTTGCATCGTCGCTCTCCACATGCACCGTTGTGTGGATGGGCTGCATGAAGTGAAACCAATTATGCCTGGGTGCCAACGTTGATGACAATAGCATTGCAGTGTGAGCTTGCAGATTGGCTATTTTCATGGAATGATCATTTTCACTAATGATAATTAGCGTAGAGTGAAAACGGGAGGGCCCTTGGCAATCTGGTCAAATAATGATGGTGGCCGTTATGCCCGGCCTAGGAGACGACAAAGCGTAACACATGAGAACAATCAGAACCTCACTCCCAATCTGCCGCCGTAGTCTGAAAACCCACCTCTTCAGACTCCATCATGGCCCGTAGCACCTGTCCTATACCCCCGACAACCTTACAGGCCTATGGAAAGCTTCAACCTATGTAACTTGGATAGCACTTTATGTAGACTTATAGGTGACCTTCACACCGGAAAGCTTTACTGCGATTAAAACGAATCCTGCTGCACAGCGTCGGAAAGTGCGCTTCGTTTGGCAGGTGTGAAGCCTCATTCTAATCCCTAATGCGCATCAAAGAATGGCATTCTACTCCGCCAAAAAACGGGGGTTTCGCTTAACGCAGCAGAGTGCGGTTCACTGCAGGTGTGAATGCAATCGCATTAAACATATGGGAATGAATTAGGTGGGAATGTGACATTTTATGCAGACTTTATAGCATTTTATGCAGACAGCACTAGAATAGCATTTTATGTCTTTAACAGTGGAACAATGGAGTGCGGCTTGTGCACAAGCTCAATCCCAGACTGGGAATACTCGTCTAAAACGTCTACAATACAATTGGCTTATGAGAGTGTATACATCACACCAGTTAAACTTAATAAGTATAATTGTATTCCGGATGTACAGTATGCACCAGATGCGGTGAAGATAGAGGCACATTGTTCCACTGTCTACGGTCCTGTCCAAAATTGATGGAGTTTTGGGGGAAGGTCGGGCAGGAAATACAGAAGATTTTGTCAATAAATATTGTACCAGAACCAAAGTTCTTCCTGCTCGGTCTATATCCAGAGGGACACAAGATAAAGCGTAATGAACAAATGTTTATAGATATATGTATTTTACAAGCTAAGAGAGTGATAGCATTGACCTGGAAGAGGCCAGACAAACCAAGTATTACACAGTGGTTCAGGGAATTGTCTTTATGTTTACCTTTTGAAAAGATTACATACACTCTTAAAGGACAACTTTAGTTTTTTTCAACCAATGTTCATGTTTTAGGTTGTTATTAGAGAAACTAAAAGATGAGTGTTTTTTTTTTCCCATTTGCTGCTTTCTTTCGTTTTAGGGATTTTAGCTGTTTTTGACAGGGGGGCGGGGGCATTCGAGCATGGGGCTAAATATGTATTTTTTTACAACATTTTATAGCGATTACTTTTTTTATTATTTACTATAGTCCTAATAAACCCCTGGAAATTTCATCTGGCCACAAAACATCACGAGATCTACTGACATTGAGCCTATGACACACAGTGTGGCTTCCCCCCACTAGGCTACCTTCACATTCAGTAGATCCTGTGATTTATTTGTGGCCAGATGTAATTTCCTGGGGTTTATTAGGGCTATAGTAAATAATAAAAAAATAAATCTCCATAATATTTTGTAAAAAAATACATATTTAGCACCATGCTCGAATGCCCCCGCCCCCCTGTACAAAACAGCTAAAATCCCTAAAACGAAAGAAAGCAGCAAATGGAAAAAGAATAACACTCATCTTTTACTTTCTCTAATAACAACCTACAACATGAACCTTGGTTGAAAAAAACTAAAGTTGTCCTTTAAGGACAAACAAGAAATGTTTCAGGAGGTGTGAAGCCGTTTTATAAGTTATATTAAGAACAATAATTTGTCACATTTAATGGATGGAGCTGAAGAGGAGTAGTGCTGTTGTCGTTTTTCTTTTTTGGTCATTGTTGTTTTGTTATTGTTGTTTTGCTTTCTTTATATCAGTAATTGTCTTGTAATGTTAATGTTGTTTCTTTGTATATTTGTATTGTCATTTATGTGGAAAAAGGAAAATAAATACATTTGTTGAAAAAAAATATATTTTATGTAGACTTTATAGTATACATGTAGTTTCATTATACCGTATGTATGTATATACTGTAGGGCTGACCTCAATTAGTCGAATAGTCGACTAATCGATCGGAACGGGTCTCAGTCGACTGACCACCTCTTAGTCGATGTTCATAAAAAAAAAATGTTCAAATGTGTTTATGTCCCCCACAGACCTAGTGGAATAATACAATATTTAGTGTGGTTGCCCCAAAAGGGGCAACCAGACTCTAGTAATTGTAACACTTTATTATTATTAGTGTGGTTGCCTGAAGGCAACCATACTATTGTTTTTGTGACCTTTTATTGTGGGCTCGCCACAGCGAGCACACAATAGTTATTGCCAGTCTATATTTATTATACTTTATTTATTCTTTATTCCACCCTTTTTTTTGGCACCTAACTACTTCCGCATACTTTATACTAGAAATTTAGTTCAAACTTCAAACTGTTCAGCTCTTTGCAGTGATGTGTGCTTGTATTTTTATTTTTACAAAGTTTTATACTTTTTATACTTTTTAACTTTTTAACTTTTTTTTACATTCTTTATAGTGAGAGTCGATGGAAGAAAGGTCCCATTTTTCACAGTTAACTTTTTTGAGCTCTTATTACTCCGTCATACTTTCACTTTGAAACTTCATTCAAACTTTATAATGTTCATCTATCTTTGAACTTTAATTGGTGAAAAAGTTGTTTTGAAAAAGTTTATACTTTTTAAAATATTTAACTTTATTTATAGTTTTTTCCTCCCATTGACAATGTATGGGATTGATCTCTAAATCAACCTCACTTTTGCAGCCTCATTACTCTGGCATACTTTGTCGTAGAAACGTGATTTAAACTTTAGAAAGCTCACACGACTCTGGACTTTTTCGTGGTTCAAACCGTATTCGAATACGTTAAACGGTTTTTCCGAAATCTCAGTTCAATCGCAGGCCGTTTCGCCTAATTAGTGCCAACTTAGAGTGCAGGGCTTCTTTCACTAGAGTGTACAAACAGAAAATCTTTCCTTGAAAATTTACCAAACAAATTGCCGTCCCGGCCAAAATATTCACTTTACACGCATGTCCTTTGGTCATTTTGTAGCCACACATGTCCTCTTTCACACAATGTGACCACCAAAACACAGAGACATACAGAATGTGAACTACGGCCTTTTAAGTGACACAAATACAGTCAAGCTGCTCATTGACATCCATTGTAGAAATCTTACGAGGAAATTATCGCGATGACAATTCTTAACTCGCTCTTATAACCACATTTTCGATCGTACCAACACCACAATCGCACATGGTGTACCTCAATATCTCAGGCCACTCACAGCGAAGAAATTATTTGCATTCGACTTTTACTTTTTGCGATAGAGCAATTTGTTCGGGCATAGTTTCCCCCCATTCAAGACCATTCAAGATCAAGACCTTCAAGTTGCGCGCCACTTGTTTGTCTTTTACACTTCCACAGCTGAGACATATAAGAGCTTAATTACAGGGCTGAAATTAAAGTTACAAGATCTCAATGAGTTGCTCTGCGATACCTTGTGGGCTTGTAGGTCTGCTATTTGTGCAATTGGATGGCCTTTACACAGCTCTCGCAAGAGCACGCACGCACGCATGCACGCACGCACACACACACCCTGTCTTCCTATTGGCTGGCCTTTACACAGCTCTCGCAAGTGCACGCACGCACGCACGCACGCACGCACGCACGCACGCACACACACGTTTATAAAAAAATATTTTCAAAAAAATTAAAAAAAAATTAAAAAATTAAAAAAACTTTAAAAAAATTAAAAAAAATTAAAAAAATTAAAAAAAATTAAAAAAAATAAAAAAAAATTAAAAAAATTAAAAAAATTAAAAAAAAATGAAAAATTGGAAAAAATTGAAAAAAATTAAAAACATGAAAACTTAAAAATTAGCATGTTAGCATTAGCATGTTAGCATGTTAGCATTAGCATGATAGCATTAGCATGTTAGCATGATAGCATTAGCATGTTAGCATGTTAGCATTAGCATGTTGACATTAGCATGTTAGCATGTTAGCATGATAGCATTAGCATGTTAGCATGTTAGCATTAGCATGTTAGCATTAGCATGTTAGCATGTTAGCATTAGCATGTTAGCATTAGCATGTTAACATTAGCATGTTAGCATGTTAGCATGATAGCATTAGCATGTTAGCATGTTAGCATTAGCATGTTAGCATGTTAGCATTAGCATGTTAGCATGTTAGCATTAGCATGTTAGCATGATAGCATTAGCATGTTATCATTAGCATGTTAGCATGTTAGCATTAGCATGTTAGCATTAGCATGTTAGCATTAGCATGTTAGCATGATAGCATTAGCATGTTAGCATTAGCATGTTAGCATGTTAGCATTAACATGTTAGCATGTTAGCATGATAGCATTAGCATGTTAGCATGTTAGCATTAGCATGTTAGCATGTTAGCATTAGCATGTTAGCATGTTAGCATTAGCATGTTAGCATGATAGCATTAGCATGTTAGCATTAGCATGTTAGCATGTTAGCATTAGCATGTTAGCATTAGCATGTTAGCATTAGCATGTTAGCATGTGCATGATAGCATTAGCATGTTAGCATGATAGCATTAGCATGTTAGCATGTTAGCATTAGCATGTTAGCATGTTAGCATTAGCATGTTAGCATTAGCATGATTAAAAAATTAAAAAATTAAGCATGTTAGCATTAGCATGATTAAAAAATTAAAAAATTAAAAAAAATGAAAAACATTAAAAAATTAAAACTTTAACTTTTTTTTAAACTTAAAAGGAAAAAAATAATAATAAAGAACTTAATATTTTTTATCTTAATATTTTTTTTAAGAAATATCTTAGACCATTATCAATAATCATTGTGTTTATGCTTTTAAAGATAGGCCTATATGCTATTTGAACCTTCTTTTTACATGTAAAAGTATGCTATTTCTGTTAAGCTCATGAATGCTTTTATATGTATACTCCATTGGATTGACTATTTTTTTTCTTTTTTACCTTTTCTTGATTCATCAAGAATACATTGTAAAGCATTATTCATACATTACAAATCATTAGTAGACAGTAATACTTTACTTACTTTATTCTGCCCCTTTTTGGGCATCATACTACTTCCACATACTTTATTTCCGCTTTATGCAGTTATTTATGCTTAAACTATAGTTTTTACAAATGTTCATACTTTTTTAACTTTTACTTCAGCTTTAATACATTTTCTACTTTTCTTTACAATATGTTACAGTCCAGAAATTTTGATTATGGACTTAGACCACCAATGGTAACACCATTACTCCGGTCCCCGAGTTTCAAACTTGACACGGCAATAACTTTATACAAAGCATTTTACGCGAGCCCACGCAGTTTCTACAGGAACTGCTTTCTAGTTATTAGTGTGGTTGCCTGAAGGCAACCATACTATTGTTTTTGTGACCTTTTATTATTATTAATAATGTTATTATTATAGATAAACTTTATTTTGTCCCGTTATACCTCCCACAGTTTTTGTCGCACGCACTCGAGCCATATGTCAAAACGACGGGCTACATCGGGAATCGTGTGCGTGTATTGGGATAAGACATTTGTTGGATAGTTTAATTGATATGAATTAATTAGTGCATTAAATTTCCCCATAGACATGAATGGGAAAATGCAAAAACTCACTTTCAAGTATTTTTTCCTCTGAGACCGTAAGGGCTATACTTACAAGACTTGGAGGAGAGATTCATAATAATTACTAAAATTAATTACCTTAGAAGTATAACGTTCTGCCTCATGGTGGCGCTATAACAGCCAACTTTACCTTTTGGGGTATAACTCTTGAACCGTAGGTCGTAAAATCAAAAATATTTTTCCCTGGATTCCTTGGGTCATGACGCATCTCCCCATATAGGCCACGCCCATTTGCGTCTAGATAGATTTCCCGCCATTTTGAATTTTGTTCAAAACACACTTTTTGCTCCTCCTCCTACAGATTTTGTCCAAATCTCACAAAAATCGGTACACATGATCTCCGGACCTATCCGATTAAAACAGCACAGTCAGAATTTAGATCTTCTGTATCGTTCGGCCGTAATCGTCTTCCGAAGTTAGTGGGAGGGGCCTATTTTACAAAACATGCCACAATTCACGCACGGAATGTCCGATCCATCCCAAATATGAATCACATGTCGAGGGTGGCTTAATCAACGCAGAGCCAAAAGCGATTCCATTTTCGACGGGTGCGATGTAGGCAACCACACTTTGCAATTTCCCAGAATTGCCTCTTTCTAGTTAGTGTGGTTGCCTGAAGGCAACCATACTATTGTTTTTGTGACCTTTTATTAGTGTGGTTGCCTGAAGGCAACCATACTATTGTTTTTGTGACCTTTTATTATTATTAGTGTGGTTGCCTGAAGGCAACCATACTATTGTTTTTGTGACCTTTTATTATTATTAGTGTGGTTGCCCTGAGGGCAACCATACTATTGCTTTAGTGACCTTTTATTTCTTCTTATTATACTAGATAAACTTTATTTTGCCGGATTATACCTCCCACAGTTTTTGTCGCACGCACTCGAGCCATATGTCAAAACGACGGGCTACATCGGGAATCATGTGCGTGTATTGGGATAAGACATTTGTTGGATAGTTTAATTGATATGAATTAATTAGTGCATTAAATTTCCCCATAGACATGAATGGGAAAATGCAAAAACTCACTTTCAAGTATTTTTTCCTCTGAGACCGTAAGGGCTATACTTACAAGACTTGGAGGAGAGATTCATAATAATTACTAAAATTAATTACCTTAGAAGTATAACGTTCTGCCTCATGGTGGCGCTATAACAGCCAACTTTACCTTTTGGGGTATAACTCTTTAAGCGTAGGTCGTAAAATAAAAAATAAAAATTCCCTGGATTCCTTGGGTCATGACGCATCTCCCCATATAGGCCACGCCCATTTGCGTCTAGATAGATTTCCCGCCATTTTGAATTTTGTTCAAAACACACTTTTTGCTCCTCCTCCTACAGATTTTGTCCAAATCTCACAAAAATCGGTACACATGATCTCCGGACCTATCCGATTAAAACAGCACAATCAGAATTTAGATCTTCTGTATCGTTCGGTCGTAATCGTCTTCCCAAGTTAGTGGGAGGGGCCTATCTTACAAAAAACGCCACAATTCACGCACGGAATGTCCGATCCATCCCAAATTTGAATCCCATGTCGAGGGTGGTTTCATCAACGCAGAGACAAAAGCGATTCCATTTTCGACGGGTGCGATGTGGGCAACCACACTTTGCAATTTCCCAGAATTGCCTCTTTCTAGTTAGTGTGGTTGCCTGAAGGCAACCATACTATTGTTTTTGTGACCTTTTATTATTCTTCTTTTTATTATAGATAAACTTTATTTTGCCGCATTATACCTCCCACAGTTTTTGTCGCACGCACTCGAGCCATATGTCAAAACGACGGGCTACATCGGGAATCGTGTGCGTGTATTGGGATAAGACATTTGTTGGATAGTTTAATTGATATAAATTAATTAGTGCATTAAATTTCCCCATAGACATGAATGGGAAAATGCAAAAACTCACTTTCAAGTATTCTTTCCTCTGAGACCGTAAGGGCTATACTTACAAGACTTGGAGGAGAGATTCATAATAATTACTAAAATTAATTACCTTAGAAGTATATCGGTCGGCCTCATGGTGGCGCTATAACAGCCAACTTTAAATTTTTGGGTATAACTCTTGAACCGTAGGTCGTAAAATCTAAATATTTTTTTCCCTGGATTCCTTGGGTCATGACGCATCTCCCCATATAGGCCACGCCCATTTCCGTCTAGAACGAATTTGCAGCAAATTAGCATTTTCTTCAAAACACACTTTTTGCTCCTCCTCCTACAGATTTTGTCCAAATCTCACAGAAATCGGTACACATGATCTCGGGACCTATCCGATGAAAACAGCACAGTCAGAATTTCGATATTCCATATCGTTCGTCCGTAATCAGCTTCCAAAGTTAGTGGGAGGGGCCTATTTTACAAAAAAATGCACAAATCACGAGCGGAAAGTCCAATCCTCCCCAAATTTGAATCACATGTTTAGGATGGCCTAATCAACACAGAGCCAAAAGCAATTCCATTTCAATCCATAGGGGGCGCTACAATTGCAAAAACAATTACCCGTTTGTTGCAAAAACACGATTTTGGGGGGGAAATCCCCTTTGAATGACTTACGCATGATCACAAAGGGTGACTTGACATTGTAATTGTCTGGCAAAATTACTGGGAGGGGCCTATACCCCGTTGTTGCAAAAACATGATTTTGGGGGGGAAATCCTCTTTGAATGACTTATGCATGATCACAAAGGATGACTTGACATTGTAATTGGCTGGTATAATTACTGGGAGGGGCCTATATCAGCCAACCTATCCGATTAAAACAGCACAGTCAGAATTTAGATCTTCTGTATCGTTCGGTCGTAATCGTCTTCCCAAGTTAGTGGGAGGGGCCTATTTTACAAAAAACGCCACAATTCACGCACGGAATGTCCGATCCATCCCAAATCTGAATCACATGTCGAGGGTGGATTCATCAACGCAGAGACAAAAGCGATTCCATTTTCGACGGGTGCGATGTGGGCAACCACACTTTGCAATTTCCCAGAATTGCCTCTTTCTAGTTCTTCTTTTTATTATAGATAAACTTTATTTTGCCGCATTATACCTCCCACAGTTTTTGTCGCACGCACTCGAGCCATATGTCAAAACGACGGGCTACATCGGGAATCGTGTGCGTGTATTGGGATAAGACATTTGTTGGATAGTTTAATTGATATAAATTAATTAGTGCATTAAATTTCCCCATAGACATGAATGGGAAAATGCAAAAACTCACTTTCAAGTATTCTTTCCTCTGAGACCGTAAGGGCTATACTTACAAGACTTGGAGGAGAGATTCATAATAATTACTAAAATTAATTACCTTAGAAGTATATCGGTCGGCCTCATGGTGGCGCTATAACAGCCAACTTTACATTTTTGGGTATAACTCTTGAACCGTAGGTCGTAAAATCAAAATATTTTTTCCCTGGATTCCTTGGGTCATGACGCATCTCCCCATATAGGCCACGCCCATTTCCGTCTAGAACGAATTTGCAGCAAATTAGCATTTTCTTCAAAACACACTTTTTGCTCCTCCTCCTACAGATTTTGTCCAAATCTCACAGAAATCGGTACACATGATCTCGGGACCTATCCGATGAAAACAGCACAGTCAGAATTTCGATATTTCATATCGTTCGTCCGTAATCAGCTTCCAAAGTTAGTGGGAGGGGCCTATTTTACAAAAGAATGCACAAATCACGAGCGGAAAGTCCAATCCTCCCCAAATTTGAATCACATGTTTAGGATGGCCTAATCAACACAGAGCCAAAAGCAATTCCATTTCAATCCATAGGGGGCGCTACAACTGCAAAAACAATTACCCGTTTGTTGCAAAAACACGATTTTGGGGGGGAAATCCCCTTTGAATGACTTACGCATGATCACAAAGGGTGACTTGACATTGTAATTGGCTGGCAAAATTACTGGGAGGGGCCTATACCCCTTTGTTGCAAAAACATGATTTTGGGGGGGAAATCCTCTTTGAATGACTTATGCATGATCACAAAGGATGACTTGACATTGTAATTGGCTGGTATAATTACTGGGAGGGGCCTATATCAGCCAACCTATCCGATTAAAACAGCACAGTCAGAATTTAGATCTTCTGTATCGTTCGGTCGTAATCGTCTTCCCAAGTTAGTGGGAGGGGCCTATTTTACAAAAAACGCCACAATTCACGCACGGAATGTCCGATCCATCCCAAATCTGAATCACATGTCGAGGGTGGATTCATCAACGCAGAGACAAAAGCGATTCCATTTTCGACGGGATCAACGCAGAGGCAAAAGCGATTCCATTTTCGACGGGTGCGATGTGGGCAACCACACTTTGCAATTTCCCAGAATTGCCTCTTTCTAGTTAGTGTAGTTGCCCTGAGGGCAACTATACTATTGTTCTAGTGCTCTGTTTATTTTGACGCGTTATACCTCCCACAGTTTTTGTCGCACGCACTCGAGCCATATGTCAAAACGACGGGCTACATCGGGAATCGTGTGCTTGTATTTTGCTAAGACATTTGTTGGATAATTTAATTGATATGAATTAATTAGTGCATTAGTGCATTTCCCCATAGACATGAATGGGAAAATGCAAAAACTCACTTTCAAGTATTTTTTCCTCTGAGACCGTAAGGGCTATACTTACAAGACTTGGAGGAGAGATTCATCATAATTATTAAAATTAATTACCTTAGAAGTATATCGTTCGGCCTCATGGTGGCGCTATAACAGCCAACTTTACCTTTTGGGCTATAACTCTTGAACCGTAGGTCGTAAAATCAAAAAGTTTTTTTCCCTGGATTCCTTGGGTCATGACGCATCTCCCCATATAGGCCACGCCCATTTGCGTCTAGATAGATTTCCCGCCATTTTGAATTTTTTTCAAAACACACTTTTTGCTCCTCCTCCTACAGATTTTGTCCAAATTTCACACAAATCGGTACACATGATCTCCGGACCTATCCCATTAAAACAGCACAGTCAGAATTTAGATCTTCTGTATCGTTCCGCCGTAATCGTCTTCCCAAGTTAGTGGGAGGGGCCTACTTTACAAAACACGCCACAATTCACGCACGGAATGTCCGATCCATCCCAAATCTGAATCACATGTCGAGGGTGGCTTAATCAACGCAGAGCCAAAAGCCATTCCATTTTCGACGGGTGCGATGTGGGCAACTACACTTTGCAATTTCCCAGAATTGCCTCTTTCTAGTTAGTGTAGTTGCCCTGAGGGCAACTATACTATTGTTCTAGTGCTCTGTTTATTTTGTCGCATTATACCTCCCACAGTTTTTGTCGCACGCACTCGAGCCATATGTCAAAACGACGGGCTACATCGGGAATCGTGTGCTTGTATTTTGCTAAGACATTTGTTGGATAATTTAATTGATATGAATTAATTAGTGCATTAGTGCATTTCCCCATAGACATGAATGGGAAAATGCAAAAACTCACTTTCAAGTATTTTTTCCTCTGAGACCGTAAGGGCTATACTTACAAGACTTGGAGGAGAGATTCATCATAATTATTAAAATTAATTACCTTAGAAGTATATCGTTCGGCCTCATGGTGGCGCTATAACAGCCAACTTTACCTTTTGGGCTATAACTCTTGAACCGTAGGTCGTAAAATCAAAAAGTTTTTTTCCCTGGATTCCTTGGGTCATGACGCATCTCCCCATATAGGCCACGCCCATTTGCGTCTAGATAGATTTCCCGCCATTTTGAATTTTTTTCAAAACACACTTTTTGCTCCTCCTCCTACAGATTTTGTCCAAATTTCACACAAATCGGTACACATGATCTCCGGACCTATCCCATTAAAACAGCACAGTCAGAATTTAGATCTTCTGTATCGTTCCGCCGTAATCGTCTTCCGAAGTTAGTGGGAGGGGCCTACTTTACAAAACACGCCACAATTCACGCACGGAATGTCCGATCCATCCCAAATCTGAATCACATGTCGAGGGTGGCTTAATCAACGCAGAGCCAAAAGCCATTCCATTTTCGACGGGTGCGATGTGGGCAACTACACTTTGCAATTTCCCAGAATTGCCTCTTTCTAGTTAGTGTGGTTGCCCTGAGGGCAACCATACTATTGCTTTAGTGACCTTTTATTATTGTTGTTTTTATTATAGATAAACTTTATTTTGTCGCATTATACCTCCCACAGTTTTTGTCGCACGCACTCGAGCCATATGTCAAAACGACGGGCTACATCGGGAATCGTGTGCGTGTATTGGGATAAGACATTTGTTGGATAGTTTAATTGATATGAATTAATTAGTGCATTAAATTTCCCCATAGACATGAATGGGAAAATGCAAAAACTCACTTTCAAGTATTTTTTCCTCTGAGACCGTAAGGGCTATACTTACAAGACTTGGAGGAGAGATTCATAATAATTACTAAAATTAATTACCTTAGAAGTATATCGGTCGGCCTCATGGTGGCGCTATAACAGCCAACTTTACATTTTTGGCTATAACTCTTGAACCGTAGGTCGTAAAATCAAAATGTTTTTTTCCATGGATTCCTTGGGTCATGACGCATCTCCCCATATAGGCCACGCCCATTTCCGTCTAGAACGAATTTGCAGCAAATTAGCATTTTCTTCAAAACACACTTTTTGCTCCTCCTCCTACAGATTTTGTCCAAATCTCACAGAAATCGGTACACATGATCTCGGGATCTATCCGATGAAAACAGCACAGTCAGAATTTCGATATTCCATATCGTTCGTCCGTAATCAGCTTCCAAAGTTAGTGGGAGGGGCCTATTTTACAAAAGATTGCACAAATCACGAACGGAAAGTCCAATCCTCCCCAAATTTGAATCGCATGTTGAGGATGGCCTAATCAACACAGAGCCAAAAGCAATTCCATTTCCATCCATAGGGGGCGCTACAATTGCAAAAACAATTAACCGTTTGTTGCAAAAACACGATTTTGGGGGGGAAATCCCCTTTGAATGACTTACGCATGATCACAAAGGGTGACTTGACATTGTAATTGGCTGGCAAAATTACTGGGAGGGGCCTATACCGGTTTGTTGCAAAAACATGATTTTGGGGGGTGGGAAATCCTCTTTGAATGACTTATGCATGATCACAAAGGATGACTTGACATTGTAATTGGCTGGTATAATTACTGGGAGGGGCCTATATCAGCCAACCTATCCGATTAAAACAGCGATCTTCTGTATAGTTCGGTCGTAATCGTCTTCCCAAGTTAGTGGGAGGGGCCTATTTTACAAAAAACGCCACAATTCACGCACGGAATGTCCGATCCATCCCAAATTTGAATCACATGTCGAGGGTGGTTTCATCAACGCAGAGACAAAAGCGATTCCATTTTCGACGGGTGCGATGTGGGCAACCACACTTTGCAATTTCCCAGAATTGCCTCTTTCTAGTTATTATTATTTTTCTTTCACTGGAGTAGTCTTTATTTTGACGCTTTATACCTCCCACACTGTACGCTGTACGCACTTGAGCCATATGTCAAATTGACCGGAAAAATCGGGAATCGTGTGCGTGTATTTTGTTAAGAGAAATGTTGTATAGTTTAATTGATATGAATTTATTAGTGAATTAAATTTCCCCATTGACATGAATGGGAAAAGGCAAAAATTCACATAAAAGTATTTGTTCCTCGGAGACTGTAATCACTATAGTTACAAAACTTTTAGGGATATTTCAACATTATCACTAAAATTATTTAACCCTAAAATTTTATCGGTCGGCCTCATGGTGGCGCTATAACAGCCCACTTTACCTTTTGGCCTATAACTCTTGAACCGTAGGTCGTAAAATCAAAATGATTTTTCCCCTGGATTCCTTGGGTCATGACGCATCTCCCCATATAGGCCACGCCCATTTCCGCCATGATAGATTTTCCGCCATTTTGAATTTTGTCCAAAACACACTTTTTGCTTTTCCTCCTACAGATTTCGTCCGAATCTCACAGAAATCGGCACACGTGATCTCTGGACCCATCCAATTAAAACTGAGCCGCAGAATTTTGAAAGTGCGTATCGTTCGGCCGTAATCGTCTTCCGAAGTTAGTAGGAGGGGCCTATATCACAAAAAATGCCATAAATCACGAACGGAATGTCCAATCCATCCCAAATTTCAATCACATGTCCGGGGTGGTTCAATCAACCAAGTTCTAAAAGCAATTCCATTTTCATCCATAGGGGGCGCCGCAAACGCGAGAAATGTAACCGTTTGTCGCAAAAACATGAATTTCGGGGGTCAAATCCCCTCCGAATGACTTACGCATGATCTAAGGCGTGACTTGAAATTGTAATTGGCTGGCAATACTAGTGGGAGGGGCATATGTAAGCCACTGCGGCAACCACACTCTGCAATTTTTTAAAATTGCGAATTTTCTAGTTGTGGGCTCGCCACAGCGAGCTCACAATAGTTATTGCCAGCCTATATTTATTATTCTTTATTCGTTATTCCACCCTTTTTTTTGGCACCTAACTACTTCTGCATACTTTATACTAGAAATTTAGTTCAAACTTCAAACTGTTCAGCTCTTTGCAGTGATGTGTGCTTGTATTTTTATTTTTACAAAGTTTTATACTTTTTATACTTTTTAACTTTTTAACTTTTTTTTACATTCTTTATAGTGAGAGTCGATGGAAAAAAGGTCCCATTTTTCACAGTTAACTTTTTTGAGCTCTTATTACTCCGTCATACTTTCACTTTGAAACTTCATTCAAACTTTATAATGTTCATCTATCTTTGAACTTTCATTGGTGAAAAAGTTGTTTTGAAAAAGTTTATACTTTTTAAAATATTTAACTTTATTTATAGTTTTTTCCTCCCATTGACAATGTATGGGATTGATCTCTAAATCAACCTCACTTTTGCAGCCTCATTACTCTGGCATACTTTGTCGTAGAAACGTGATTTAAACTTTAGAAAGCTCACACGAGTCTGGACTTTTTCGTGGTTCAAACCGTATTCGAATACGTTAAACGGTTTTTCCGAAATCGCAGTTCAATCGCAGGCCGTTTCGCCTAATTAGTGCCAACTTAGAGTGCGGGCTTCTTTCACTAGAGTGCGTAGAACAGAAAATCTTTCCTTGAAAATTTACCAAACAAATTGCCGTCCCGGCCAAAATATTCATTTTACACGCATGTCCTTTGGTCATTTTGTAGCCACACATGTCCTCTTTCACACAATGTGACCACCAAAACACAGAGACATACAGAATGTGAACTACGGCCTTTTAAGTGACACAAATACAGTCAATCTGCTCATTGACCTCAATTGTAAAATCCTTACGAGGAAATTATCGCGATGACAATTCTTAACTCGCTCTTATAACCACATTTTCGATCGTACCAACACCACAATCGCACATGGTGTACCTCAATATCTCAGGCCACTCACAGCGAAAAAATTATTTGCATTCGACTTTTACTTTTTGCGATAGAGCAATTTGTTCGGGCATAGTTTCCCCCCATTCAGAACCATTGTAAAATAAGAGATCAAGTTGCGCGCCATAGTGTTTGTCATAGTGTTTGTCTTTTACACTTCCACAGCTGAGACATATAAGGGCTTAATTACAGGGCTGAAATTAAAGTTACAAGATCTCAATGAGTTGCTCTGCGATACCTTGTGGGCTTGTAGGTCTGCTATTTGTGCAATTGGATGGCCTTTACACAGATAGATCAGATAGAGATGAAAAAGTATTTTCCAAAAAGTATTTTCCAAAAAGTATTTTCCAAAAAAGTATTTTCAAAAAAATGAAAAAAATGAAAAAAAATTAAAAAAATGAAAAAAATTAAAAAAATTAAAAAAATTAAAAAAATGAAAAAAAAATTAAACAATGAAAAACAAATGAAAAAAAATTTTTTTTTTTACTTGGAAAGAAAAAAAACTTATTTTTTTTATTTTATTTTTTTTTACATTTAAAGAAAAACTTTTAAAAACACTTCTACAACTTCCACATACTTTATTCTGCTTAAACTATAGTTTTTACAAATTTTCATACTTTTTAACTTTTACTTCAGCTTTAATGCATTTTCTACTTTTGTTTACAATATGCTACAGTCCCGAAATTTTGATTATGGATTTAGACCACCAATGGTAACACCATTACTCCGGTCCCCGAGTTTCAAACTTGATACGGCAATAACTTTATACAAAGCATTTTACGCGAGCCCACGCAGTTTCTACAGGAACTGCTTTCTAGTTAGTGTAGTTGCCCTGAGGGCAACTATACTATTGTTCTAGTGCTCTGTTTATTTTGTCGCATTATACCTCCCACAGTTTTTGTCGCACGCACTCGAGCCATATGTCAAAACGACGGGCTACATCGGGAATCGTGTGCTTGTATTTTGCTAAGACATTTGTTGGATAATTTAATTGATATGAATTAATTAGTGCATTAGTGCATTTCCCCATAGACATGAATGGGAAAATGCAAAAACTCACTTTCAAGTATTTTTTCCTCTGAGACCGTAAGGGCTATACTTACAAGACTTGGAGGAGAGATTCATCATAATTATTAAAATTAATTACCTTAGAAGTATATCGTTCGGCCTCATGGTGGCGCTATAACAGCCAACTTTACCTTTTGGGCTATAACTCTTGAACCGTAGGTCGTAAAATCAAAAAGTTTTTTTCCCTGGATTCCTTGGGTCATGACGCATCTCCCCATATAGGCCACGCCCATTTGCGTCTAGATAGATTTCCCGCCATTTTGAATTTTTTTCAAAACACACTTTTTGCTCCTCCTCCTACAGATTTTGTCCAAATTTCACACAAATCGGTACACATGATCTCCGGACCTATCCCATTAAAACAGCACAGTCAGAATTTAGATCTTCTGTATCGTTCCGCCGTAATCGTCTTCCGAAGTAAGTGGGAGGGGCCTACTTTACAAAACACGCCACAATTCACGCACGGAATGTCCGATCCATCCCAAATCTGAATCACATGTCGAGGGTGGCTTAATCAACGCAGAGCCAAAAGCCATTCGCCCATTCCATTTTCGACGGGTGCGATGTGGGCAACTACACTTTGCAATTTCCCAGAATTGCCTCTTTCTAGTTTCTTCTTATTATACTAGATAAACTTTATTTTGCCGGATTATACCTCCCACAGTTTTTGTCGCACGCACTCGAGCCATATGTCAAAACGACGGGCTACATCGGGAATCGTGTGCGTGTATTGGGATAAGACATTTGTTGGATAGTTTAATTGATATGAATTAATTAGTGCATTAAATTTCCCCATAGACATGAATGGGAAAATGCAAAAACTCACTTTCAAGTATTTTTTCCTCTGAGACCGTAAGGGCTATACTTACAAGACTTGGAGGAGAGATTCATAATAATTACTAAAATTAATTACCTTAGAAGTATAACGTTCTGCCTCATGGTGGCGCTATAACAGCCAACTTTACCTTTTGGGGTATAACTCTTGAACCGTAGGTCGTAAAATCAAAAATATTTTTTCCCTGGATTCCTTGGGTCATGACGCATCTCCCCATATATGCCCCGCCCATTTGCGTCTAGATAGATTTCCCGCCATTTTGGATTTTGTTCAAAACACACTTTTTGCTCCTCCTCCTACAGATTTTGTCCAAATCTCACAAAAGTCGGTACACATGATCTCCGGACCTATCCCATTAAAACAGCACAGTCATAATTTAGATCTTCTGTATCGTTCGGCCGTAATCGTCTTCCGAAGTTAGTGGGAGGGGCCTATTTTACAAAACACGCCACAATTCACGCACGGAATGTCCGATCCATCCCAAATCTGAATCACATGTCGAGGGTGGCTTAATCAACGCAGAGCCAAAAGCGATTCCATTTTCAACGGGTGCGATGTAGGCAACCACACTTTGCAATTTCCCAGAATTGCCTCTTTCTAGTAATGTTATTATTATAGATAAACTTTATTTTGTCCCGTTATACCTCCCACAGTTTTTGTCGCGCGCACTCGAGCCATATGTCAAAACGACGGGCTACATCGGGAATCGTGTGCGTGTATTGGGATAAGACATTTGTTGGATAGTTTAATTGATATGAATTAATTAGTGCATTAAATTTCCCCATAGACATGAATGGGAAAATGCAAAAACTCACTTTCAAGTATTTTTTCCTCTGAGACCGTAAGGGCTATACTTACAAGACTTGGAGGAGAGATTCATAATAATTACTCAAATTAATTACCTTAGAAGTATAACGTTCTGCCTCATGGTGGCGCTATAACAGCCAACTTTACCTTTTGGGGTATAACTCTTGAACCGTAGGTCGTAAAATCAAAAATATTTTTTCCCTGGATTCCTTGGGTCATGACGCATCTCCCCATATAGGCCCCGCCCATTTGCGTCTAGATAGATTTCCCGCCATTTTGAATTTTGTTCAAAACACACTTTTTGCTCCTCCTCCTACAGATTTTGTCCAAATTTCACAAGAATCGGTACACATGATCTCCGGACCTATCCGATTAAAACAGCACAGTCAGAATTTAGATCTTCTGTATCGTTCGGCCGTAATCGTCTTCCGAAGTTAGTGGGAGGGGCCTACTTTACAAAACAAGCCACAATTCACGCACGGAATGTCCGATCCATCCCAAATCTGAATCACATGTCGAGGGTGGCTTAATCAACGCAGAGCCAAAAGCGATTCCATTTTCGACGGGTGCGATGTGGGCAACCACACTTTGCAATTTCCCGGAATTGCCTCTTTCTAGTTCTTTTTATTTCACTGTAGTCTTTTTTTTGTCACTTTATACCTCCCACACTGTACGCTGTACGCACTTGAGCCATATGTCAAATTGACCGGAAAAATCGGGAATCGTGTGCTTGTATTTTGTTAAGAGAAATGTTGTATAGTTTAATTGATATGAATTTATTAGTGAATTAAATTTCCCCATTGACATGAATGGGAAAAGGCAAAAAATCACATTCAAGTATTTTTTCCTCGGAGACTGTAATCACTATAGTTACAAAACTTTTAGGGATATTTCTTAATTATGACTAAAATTAATTAAAATTATAATTTTATAGGTCGGCCTCATGGTGGCGCTATAACAGCCCACTTTACCTTTTGGCTTATAACTCTTGAACCGTAGTTCGTAAAATCAAAATTATTTTTTCCCTGGATTCCTTGGGTCATGACGCATCTCCCCATATAGGCCACGCCCATTTCCGCCATGATGGATTTTCCGCCATTTTGAATTTTGTCCAAAACAAACTTTTTGCTTTTCCTCCTACATATTTCGTCCAAATCTCACAGAAATCGGCACACATGATCTCTGGACATATCCGATTAAAACACCAGATGCAGAATTTTGGTAGTGCGTATCGTTCGGCCGTAATCGTCTTCCGAAGTTAGTAGGAGGGGCCTATATCACAAAAATGCCATAAATCACGAACGGAATGTCCAATCCATCCCAAATTTGAATCACATGTCCGGGGTGGTTCAATCAACCAAGTTCTAAAAGCAATTCCATTTTCATCCATAGGGGGCGCCGCAAATGCGAGAAATGTAACCGTTTGTCGCAAAAACATGAATTTCGGGGGTTAAATCCCCTCCGAATTACTTACGCATGATCTAAGGCGTGACTTGAAATTGTAATTGGCTGGCAATACTAGTGGGAGGGGCATATGTAAGCCACTGCGGCAACCACACTCTGCAATTTTTTAAAATTGCGAATTTTCTAGTTTTGTATATTTTTGTAAATATTGTATTTTTATATACAATTTTTTGGGACATTTTTTTTTTTTTTGCTCAGTCGACTATTAGTCGACTAACAGCAAATGTATTCATCTATCAGTCGACTATACAAATCCTTAGTCGGGGACAGCCCTAATATACTGTTACGTTCTTAGCTTACACATGTTTCATGATAACTACTTTTTATGTATGTATTGCCATGCTTTTTTGTTCTTGCTTAATGTAAGTCGCTCTGGATTAAGAGCGTCTGCTAAATGCCTAAATTGTAAATTGTATAAGGTCAACTTCGATGTATCAGTTTTAATTTAACGCGCACACAGTGTTACTAATAATTTAACAATTATACCTCAGGATGGAGGAGTAAGCTTATTCAAAACAACAAACAAAACAAGAGCTATGCAACCTTGCCAACAAAAGAAGAATGATAGTACAAATAACTACTCTCCCTATAACTTTAACTTAAACAAAGGCAAACAAAATACAAAAAAACCGATCCCCTACGCCCAATGTGCAGTGCTACCAAGCAATAACATTGCTGTCGGGCAGAAACCTCTTATCTACATAAGTATTATTATTTTTAGCAGATCTGCTACTTTTGCTGTTTTTTAATTTGAATCCTGAAAAGTAACGGTTTTGGACATATGAGGTTTCCACCTGACCCGACAGAGACGAAATGTTAAAAGCACTAGCCGTATCCGATTGGTTTAGTCATACTGTGACTGCTCAGTGCCACAGAGGAACTGGAGTTGGAAATTGGATTCACAGATGATACTGGAATCTATATGTACTGTATGGGTACATTCAACTCCTCTCATCATGCATGCCATAATTTCCTCCATATTGCATTTTCACTTCATAGAACTAAGTGAAATGACATTTTTATGACTTTGATGTGTGCTGCTTGGTTTTAATCTGCCCGGCTGTTGTTGTTGAAACGTCATTGAGTCTTATAAGACTGACAGCAATGCATAAAACACGAAAAGCACACAAGCATGATCATGGGGAGACTATACTCTCAAAACCAATGTTATCTCAATATGTTGTTTTTGTGTGTATCTACAAGTAAGACGCGCAAACGCGTGAAGCGAACGCAGCTCGTAAATTGCAATAACAACAATTAGAATAAATTACGTACATTTTTTTTCTTTTTAGTTAGTAATTTTTTTAAGTTTTCTACTGTGTGTGTGTGTGTGCGTGTGCGTGTGCGGACACACAGACAGACAGACATGATCTGCAGGGTCTCATAGTTAGTGCTCATTGCATTCGCAACTATTGGACTTGTCTCTTACAGTACATATTGTCCCTGTCGGGGATGATCATGATCGGCCCATTATACAGTACCGATACCGATCTTGTGTGTAAGGGCAAATAAAACAATGTCCCAATTTATCATGTCAAAACTGTTCCTGCATGTGTGTGTGTGGCGAGGAAGGAGAGAATGTTTAGGCCTGTCACAAAGATGAAAAATGATATTATACTATAACGTATACAGAATGTTACGTCAGATAAGCTTTATTATTGATAATTTTATATCAAACCAGATCGCTGATTTTGGCCTTTCCTAGACAGGTTTGCGCATCCGCCACCCGATCCCAGCCGGACTAAAACGCAGAATAACTCTAAATCTACGGAGCTCTCCATGGTTTTGATAAAACGCGAGGTCTTTGCTGATTATCCGGTGATCCCGATTGGAACATTGGCGCTTTCTATAGAGCAAGGATGACTTCATTTTAGCTCGCTAGCATTGACGCAACTTATTTAGCACCTAAGATGGACATGTATCCAGCGTGCAACACACTAAAACGAAGTAGTTCCGGGTCGGCAGTCTAGCGTTGGCTCTTGCGTACACCAGGTGGCAGTCAACTTGTTAAAGTTAAATGGTTGTAAATTGCTGATCGGTGGCCAATTATCAGATTATCGAGTTACTTTCCAGGAGTCAAATTCCAAAACATCCAGTAGGAGGTTTCTGCCCGACAGCAACGATAATATAATTGCTCAGAAGCATGCGAATTGCATATTTTGAGGCCACATTCGGAAGACTTCTTCCTTGACTAACTAACTCTCACTCTCTGACACACACACGCACACAGACAGACACACACCATGCACACCATACACATCAAGACGTTCTGAGTTCCGCTGCGTCGCTGGGGTATACAGGGCTCAGCCAGCCGGCTGTTAACCCCTCCACACCTCCAGTCACCAGAGGATACCAGGCCACCCGCGGGCATTAGAGAGAGTGAGAGACACACGAATGGGACAGGACCGAGGTGGAGATGACAACGGACCTGTGGTGTTACTGTTCACAGTATAAGAGAGGAGCGACCGACGTGGGGAGAGAGGGGCGGAGTGAGACATTGTGCCAGGAGGAGAAGAGGAAGTATACTGTATGTATAATTGAGAACGAATAGAGTCCCGACGTCACTCGTTCATCCCCTGGGTCGCTGACGGATGTTTTTCTGTATGGAGAATAACATCGGGTCATCTTAGAATCGTCTAAGAATTGTGGTCCAAAAACAAACAAACTGTCTCATCGATAGACCCATTATCGGGGAGGTGGCTTTGATGCGGTCTGCTACGTGACCCTGGTAAGATATCAGAGGAGAGGAGAGGAGAGGAGAGGAGAGGAGAGGAGAGGAGAGGAGAGGAGAGGAGAGGAGAGGAGAGGAGAGGAGAGGAGAGGAGAGGAGAGGAGAGGAGAGGAGAGAATGACAGATTGTTGTATCTTCTGCGAGTGACAGCAGTGAGGCCACCTGAGCATTGGTGTTAAATATTAAACAAGTCCCTGGGCAGAGGACCTGGCCAAGTGGCCTGTAAAGCTATGGGACACAAAGACAGACAGACAGACACAAAGGGACACAGCCCGGACACACACACACACACGCACACGCGCACACACACACACACACGCACACGCGCACACACACACACACACACACACACACACACACACACACACACACACAGACACACACGCACATGCACACGCACACGCACAGTAAAGTGATACATGCACGTCGCACACACTCGGGCACACAGACAACAGAGGCACGCAGACAATTTACGCACAGACATTCATGCATAGCTCATGAATAGTCATGAACATATATACGCACACACACACACACACACACACACACACACACACACACACACACACACACACACACACACACAGGTAGAGTATACAGCCATGAAAGCTGGCATCCCACCGCAGAGCAGAGAGAGAACATCACGCATGTTTAATTCACAACCTTCCATTTCAGCATGTTCATGTACTCATCCTTACACTGTGACCCCGGCCCACAACCACCACCCACGCACGCACGCACGCATGCACACACACACACACACACACACACACACACACACACGCACACGCACACGCACACGCACACGCACACGCACACGTTGGAAGTTAACAGAAGCCTTGAACAGGGGTGGGGGGGTGGTTGTTGTAAGCTTATAGGAGCGGGGACATGAACAACGCTCCTTATTTCCCCAAAGCTCTCCTCCTATACATGGAAGTATGTCAATGTATGTCATTCCCAAGCTATCCTGTCCCCTATCTGGACCCTGGGGGGGAGCAGGAACACTCACACACACACACACACACACCACCCACCTCAACCATGCTCTTTCACGATCCGCAGTTCTTACCGTCACCATGGACTAAAACTATGACGGGAAATGTTCGTCGACTGCTTTCTTTCATTCACGAAAACGAAATAAAAACGAAATAAAAACTATAAGCTATGTTGACTGAAACTATGTTAGTTAGTTAGTTTAATTTATTGTCCACAATTTGTCTTCGGTCTCATAAACAACAGTAACAACAAACAGTAACAACAGCAACAACACTTACAGTACACACTATTATCTGTGGCAAATACATTAAAAACCAAATCTAACGAGGCATTTAGTGCCTTAATGCAGGGGTTCTCAATGTTTTTGGCCGGGGACCCCCCGGAAATGCTTTGGCAATGTCTCAGGACCCCCGCCCTGCCCCCTCCCGACCCCCAATATAAATTGACTGCTACAATAACCTTAATAATAGAGACAATACACCATGAATAAATACTGGAACCAGATATAATCATTAGGGAAGGTGTATGCATGTACTACTGTATGTGTACTATATGTAAACTCTTCATTTCCACTTTTCAGCCATTCGATTTAAAAAATATATATAATTTGGGGAACCCCAAAACAAAATTTGGCGACCCCCCGAGGGGTCGCGACCCATGGGTTGAGAACCCCTGCCTTAATGGCATTAGGAATAAAGGAATTTTTAAAGATGTTACCGTTAGCTTTTGGTATTTTGTATCGTCTACCAGAGGGAAGTAGTTCGAACTCTCTGCAGAGTGGATGAGAGGGGTCATTTGCTATCTTGATAGCTTTTTTTTAAGTACTTCCTTGTAGATATAAACAGCGGTGCACACAAGCGTCGTCAAAACGTTTGGTGTGTGGTAGATCAAAGGCATGCGAGCATATTTGCGTACCAACAGCTGAGAGACAGGGATTTAGAGAATGCTGACAGGCATTCAAAAGGAACTCAAATGAGATGTTAACATCCTGTAAGTAGACTTACAGACTTACAGAAATAAAACTAGTGTTGACTAATCATTACAAGTAGCTCTTATTTTGATGAGGAAGTCAGAGGACAGGAAGTCCGTTTCAGTTGTAAGAGCTACGATGACAAGCTGCAATGACAACGGAAAGGGAAAGTTATTGTTAGCTCAGCTGTAAACCACGTTAGCGACGACAAAATTATGAAAACTATCTGTCACTTAAGCAATGCAGGTTACACACGCTGGAATTAAACATGGAACCTGCATTAGGTGCAGCATTAGGTGAGTAATTCATTGTATATGTGTTGGAAGTTTGTGGTTGTACTAGTGATAAACGGACAGCTGCTGTCAGTGGGACCTTACTGCTGCTTAACGACGACACTGTCTGTGACTAAGTGTACTAGTAGCTTTGCATCTGTTGCATCTGCCCGTGTGAATGCAGCATAACGTTGTGGCAAGATACGAACGTCCGTTCCCTCCGCTAGGTTCACTATTCGCTGCAGCTTGCTTCTTCCTTTTACATTAAGATTGCCATACCACATTGCCATGTTAAAAGTCAAGATTCCCTCTATCAGGTTCTTATGCTTGCTCACTCTAAAGGAGTTGAGCTTGCATAGTAGGTGGAGGCGTTGGTTACAAATTTTACAAATCTGGTCAGTATTCTCACTGAAATTGAGTTTGCTGTCAATATGTGCCTAAATATTTAGAATTGTCCACTACCTCCACTATTTGTCCACTAATTGTAATAGACTGCACAGGTTCCTTTTCATGAATGACAAGTTCTTTTATTTTGTCACATTGATCCCTAAAGGAGCTTTTATCGCACCAGATCTGGAGAGATGACACATAATGCTCTGTATGCTTCCTCCCCTGCTGTGTCCCCCTTCTTCAGTAAGGCAACCAGGGCCATATCATCTGCATGATTAAACAAACGAAACATATCCTGGTCTAATTAATCTATCTACTGGAAATTATGTGTGCCAGGCGGGTCGGACAGTCCACGTACTGGTGTAGAGTGGGCAGGTGATCGGATCAGTTAGTTCACAAGAGTTTAAAGTCCCCGAGCAGCAGAACGGGTTGGTTAACTGCGCGGGACAGAGCGTTGTTGTAGCTCTCGGCTATACTTGCCTCGGCCCCCACATAGTACGGCCCATGGGTACATAAGCCAGTATGATTGTAATCTGGCCAAACTCTTGGGAGGTAGAAGGGACGAAATGAGACCACCAGGAATTCATAGTCATGTGTGCGTATACGTGTTCCTGGACGTGTATCCATATAGACACACAAGCCACCACCAATATATATATTTCCGTGACGTACGTATACTAATGTCTCTGTCAGCCCCGTATCATTGTGTAACCCGGCAGATTTGGGTCTGACATCTCCTCTTTCAACAAACGCTCTGTGAAACTGTCTGAACTCTGAAAGTCGTATTTAACTTTAGCGACCAGTTCATTCATCTTGTTGCTAAAAGAGCGAACATTAGAAAAGGTTATTACCGGCAAAGGATGTCTGCTTTTTTTTTTTTTTTAAAGTTAATAATATAAATAACATCAGATGGTACATTTCTCATGTGAAATTGCTGCAAAGGCCCCCAAAATGTCCCCCAAGGGCCCCCAAAATTCTGGCGCGCGCTATGCGCGCGCGCAGTGTGATTTGGATTTGGAGTTCCACTCCGGGCCTGCACTCTGCACCCCATTATTGGTTGGTTGGAAGGGGATCTGATTTGTATAAGCTTGGCTTGACCATACTAAACGGGCATAGAGCCCCGCTCTCCGATGGACGCCGCGCATGGGACCGGACCTCGGTCTTATTCAAAAAAATATTTGTGGACCTTCATCATTTCTAGTTGAGGACCCCTGTACTAGAGCATGTCTGAAATAAGTGTCAGAGCTGATGTAAATATGAAATAAATGCTTAAACATGTAGCTAGGTGTAATGTTAGAGACCACAGAAGTGAACGTTTCAAGTTTCAAGTTTTCTCAACTCGCTGTTTTCTGCAAGACATTACTCTATAAGCCATATCTCCAAAACTGGTGGGTTTTACTGATCAACCAATATGTCAATTTGAAGCTATGATTCCCGGCTTTCATATGACATGAAAAAACAAAAAATAAACAAATCTAGCCCTTCAGTTATATCAAATGTAGTCACAAATGACAAAATATACTGACAATTCGGGACATACCTAACTAAAACTAAATCAAACATTTCGACAGTCATGCAACTGACTTCATAAAGTCCATAGACAGAGAGAGAGAGAGAGAGAGAGAGAGAGAGAGAGAGAGAGAGAGAGAGAGAGAGAGAGAGAGAGAGAGAGAGAGAGAGAGAGAGAGAGAGAGAGAGAGAGAGAGAGAGAGAGAGAGAGAGAGTGAGAGAGAGAGAAAGGGAGGGAGAGAAAGAGAGAGAGAGAGAGAGAGAGAGAGAGTTGATGATTTCTCTGGGGATTGGTCCAGGTCAGATGAGAGGCTGTGATTGCCGGCCGCCACGGATTAATCGGCCACCTTAACCAATTCTGACCTGAGATCAGATTCTAAAAAATGTCTTCTACATCCTGACAGTTTTCTGAAAAAGCTATGTTTCCATGTCAGTCGCTCTTCGATTTTTCAAAAATAGCAGACCTACAAGCTCGTAGCGCGCCACTCGGTGGCGTGCTATGAGCTTGTAGGTCTGCTATTTTTCAATAGCTAAAGCAAAACATAATACTATTACTAACACCAAAACGGGTTCCCGCGCAAAATGGTTTAAAGAAACAATAGCTTCAAAGGAACCACCTGGAGTCTCAGGTCTCACACAGAGGAGGGTTCAGCAGCCAGCCGAGAGTTCTTTTGATTCCACTGCAGACGATACGATTGGGACGCGATTACAGTTGTGAACAATCTACATGTGTACATTATACTGTCTCTGGCACACGCGCCACAAAGGCAACAAAAAACAACCAACAAAACAAACAAAGAAGACTCGTCCCTGGCTAATATAGATCAAAGTATTCATTTTTGCTCTCGCATGAAACAATTGATTATAATTTGCTTTATTCGCCCTTAGCACAACAATTCACAGTAGTCTCCCATCACATTATGCATGAGCACACGCACGCGCACACACACATGCACACACAGACACACACACACACACACACACACACACACACACACACACACACACACACACACACACACACACACACACACACACACACTTCAATTCAATTCAATTCAAAGGGCTTTGTTGGCATGAGAAAACATACGTTTACATTGCCAAAGCAGAACGAACAATACAACAATACAGCAATACAATCAAAACAAAAATTATGTACTTTGAAGGTCAGAATCTTCAATAGATCAACTTCTATGTACCAAGATCACTCGATGCAGGTATAGTGCAGGAATATACACAATGAAATAGTCACACACACACACACACACACACACACACACACACACACACACAAATGGAATTGTAGGAGTTGAGGCATTGCATTGCGTTTGCGCGGTTCCACAGATAAATATTGTGAAAACAGCTGAACTATAAAGCTCGCAATGCCTCGTACTGCTTGTGGTGCCAGTGGCGTCATTAAAAATAGCCTTCCCCCCCAGTTAAAAAAGCGCCACTACACCACTGCTGTGTGCGTGCATGCCACGGGCACCTACAGTATAGTACAGTATAGACACGTGTCTATATTATGCCAAATGCATAGTCTGAGAATCTGTCAAAGTACTGCCAGTGCTTCAATCATTCAGCTGTCACTGTGCACTGTGTGCAGGTAGGGACACACTGCTACAGCTGAATAAGAGAGGGTTAGCTCAGGTTGGTGTTATTGATTCCTGGCCAGCCTGCCACTGGGGCCAGTCGTTTTTCACTTGCATTTAACCGGACCGGAACACTTTTCTTATATATACGAATGCCTCGTGGGAGCAGTTTGCTAGAGAGCGGTGAAAAATGTTACAAAACACATAATAGTAGGAACCTGGCCACACGCACTTATTACATCTGGAAGCTGCCAGGAAACAGCTATATAATAATGTTGTAGCAGTATGTTATTGAGCATGCCAGCGCTAGGAGCATTCCGGAACAACTCACTAAAGGGCAGATCGGCAGTAGTTATTATGTGGATATATAATAACAGCATGAACCAGTGACCTGAATGCGAGCTAACCTTAAAGCTGTTTTGCCGTTACAATCCTATCTCTCGCTCCTGGTGCATGTGTATGTATGTCGCTCTTTCTCTCTCTTTCCACTTGCGCACACACACACACACACACACACCACACACCACACACACACACACACACACACACACACACACACACACACACACACACACACACACACACACACACACACACACACACACACACACACACACACACACACACACACACCCCTTTGCTCAAGTTTAAGGGCAGATAATGTAAAGCTATACTGTATATATAAATATTACAGAAAAGAGTACAGGCTCTGAAATGCAGCCTATAGTAGAGCCTATACTCAAAGTATATGAAAGTAAAAAGAGGCGTGAATTATTTCTACTCGCTGTCTTGTCTCGTCACAAAGCGGAACCCCTGTGTCACATTAAAGCAGAACAGTGTGACTTTCCCGTTCTACCCCGGATTTGAACCCGAGTCTCCTGTCGAGTTTCCTTCTATTGTTCTACAACTAATGCTAATGCCTGCTTGATCCGGGGAGAAATGTAATTAATCTTCAGGTCTTAAATTTCTTGTCAAATGCTACGACGCACGCTAAAGTCCTTGTAGTGGTACCGGCCCACGGAGAATAATCTAAATAGTAGGCTAGTCTTTAACAGATAAGAAGTGCCAATCATTTTATTATAGAAGGCAGGTTATAAACGTTTGGTCAGGTAACTGCTAAATTGTGTCAAAGGTCATGCCTAACCTAGACACAGGGTCTAAATGGCTCAATAGAAGAGCAGGGAGATCAAATACAGTACCACCACAAAGTTATATAATATATTGTATTAACATTATATACGCTAGCATACAAGGAGTAGAAAGCACAGATGTTTGTGTTCAAATGTAGGGAAGAAGTACAGCAACAATGTATTTGTACTTACTTCTAACATTCCCACAGTCTCCTCCTGCACACACCCATGCATAATGTTCAGCATGACATGGCTCTTCAAAAGCCTGCTGAAGTGCTGTTATTGGCTGCTGCGATTTGGGAGGATTTGGGATTTGAGAGGTTAAAAGGGCCAGTTGCGTTTCATCAAAGCCCTCAAAGCGAAGCCTGTCAACCGGCAAAGTCTGCAGAGTCTGTCGGTAGCACGGAGACACGGAGGATTCAGTCCAAGAAAAAGAACATGTACAAACGTTGTACAATCACTGTACTTAGCAGCACTTGGCGACAAGATGAAAAACTTAGACTATACTATTATGTATTATTATGTATTATGTATAGTACCGGTATATATATATATATATCTCTGTCGGGTGGAAACCTCATAGTCTATGTCCAAAACTGTTTCAGGATTCAAATTCAAACGTAGCAGACCTACAGTACAACCTCAAACCGAGCTTGTGGATCTGCTACTTTTGATGCTTTTGTGTGACGCTGTAGGGCGTTAACTTATGAAGAAAAATCACACCCGTGTGAACTGAGTGGTGCAACTCCCCCCCCCCCCCCCCCCCCCCCCCTCCTCTCCTCTCTCTCATTAGCAGGCAACAGACAGCACTAATACTATCTCTCTCTCTCTGTTTCTGGAAAACAGCACCCCTACTGGTACTAATAGTCATATACTTGTGCTCATGGCCACATAGGTATAGCCACATAGGTACGCACGGACGTTGCTGGTTGTAGGAGTGGTTGCACCACAAAAAAATCGGACCCGTCTGAACTGAGTGGTGCTGTACTGTAGGCTACTTATAATGTACTTGTACGTGCATGTGCGTGTGTGCGTGTGTGTGTGTGTGTGTGTGTGTGTGTGTGTGTTTGCAACCTCTGTGGACTGTGTGCTTCAACACAATCGCAAGCTTGCATACAACAAGGCACTGCTCACCGGTGGAGTATACCGACAGCCGGTGCTGCCTGGCGGCCCTTCCCATGAGCAGCCACCGGGAAGAGAGGCATCAGACCTGGCCTTCTTTTTTTTAAATATATATATATTTTTTATCCCACGATTTTGTAACCCATTTTTCACCCCTGTGTCAATCATCTAATGTGATCCTGGGCTCTACACACCCTCCACCAACCTAGTCCCCATATATGGGGGACAAGGGGAGAGCAACGGACTTGAACTCATGCTTCCTTCATGCCTGAGTGTCCAAGTTGCTCCTTTACACCTGACAGGGGGGAGTTTCCCTGGTTGGACGTAGCACGTGGAAGGAACACGTTATTCCAACCACGGTCTGGTTGTTGGAGGGTGTTTCGGTTTCAAACTTAGGATCCCTACACTACTTGTGCCCGCATGGAATGCTGGGTGACATGACATGCTTGTTGTATTGTGACCGAGGAACATTATTATGCCTTGATTTTGTTGATGTAACTCTGCTGCACCTGAACTATTTATGTCCTTTATGCAATTTCTTCTGTGTGGACATGAATAAATTGTTGAATAAATTTGCCCAGCATCCCCACCTTGCTTGCAACAGCTCAGCTGTCAAGATTGCCAAAACAAGTCTTCTTTGGTGAACTGGAAAGTGGCAAACGAGGACAATGGTGGCCCCAAAAAGCGCTATACAAGGACACTCTGAAATCCTCCTTGAAGAGCTTTAACCCATTTTGGACAGAGGTCCATTAAAAAAAAGGCTTTAAAAACCTTTTTCATGTCAAGGACCCCCAGAATTATCTCTATTGGACCACGGACCCCCATCTCAAAATATGTAGTTCCAGGGACCCCCCAGAAGTAAATATTTTAGTCCAAAATGTTCGCTCTGAAATATATAGCGAGTGGCGCGCTACAAGTTTGTAGGTCTGCTATTTTTCAATAGCTAAATTATAACATAATAATGTTTAAAACACCAAATGGGGTTCCCGCCCCAAAATGGGTTAAGATCAACCTGAACCACTGGGAACACTTAAGCCAAGGATCGACCGGCCTGGAGAAGAAAAGGTCCAGGAGGGTGCCGTTCTCTGTGAGAACAGCAGAAGATCCT
>NC_139702.1:30617176-30652176 GCF_964188405.1 Protomyctophum parallelum | reverse complement strand
GGTTAAAAGCCAGCGACTCATTGTGTCTCCGTCCATGGTGCTGAAACCTTTCAACTCAGTATACTGCTGTGTTTCTCCAAGGTACGGTAGCTCCACCTCAGCAATCCATGTACCAGGGGTCTAGCCGCTATAGCGCAGTGCGCAACAGGGATAGACTCCCGCACTCCTGCTGATGCAGACAATAAGCCTCTCTCCAAACTACTTACTTATAGTTTCTGTGTCCATGGTGCTGAAAACGAATATCCTGTTAGATGATACAGTACGATCAAAAAATGTGTATGATCGTTTTGAGGCGCGAGTCAACACAGCCTTATACAGCCACGAGACGCATGGACCTTCCCGCGGCCCAAAACTAAAATCTGTCCCGGCCTGGCCCCCGGTGGCCGGGGTCGGGGGCGTCTATTTTTCAGTCTGTTCTTCCAACTTTTTAAATCCCTACTCCCTGATGCTAACCGTTCAGCTAAAATGCCATCTGCTTTTGTCCCTCTATCTCCCTATACCTCCTGCACCTTTAGTTTGTTTAAACATTTTGTTCTGGTTTGCCGGCAAGCCTTAATTGTTCCAGATTCCAGGCTGACACAATTGCAGCAATCAAGGTTAATTTCTCCATCTGCTTTGGGACTGTCCTGCTGCACACAATCACTATGGGTAGAGAATAAAAAATCTATAGTGTCAGAGCTTTCCCCTGCCTGGATGTCTCTTAGCATGCCTGCTGGGCCAGAAGAAACAACATCATATTTTTTTAATTATTGTTTAAAAAGTTCTAGACATTGTGTTGGTCATATAAACTAAAGCAGTGGTTCTCGGAACGGGGTCAGGGGAGGCGGGGACCCCCAGGGGTTCTTGAGGGAGTTCGAAGGGGTCCCCAGAAGAATTTGTTAATTCCGTATAGCATCAACAATTATTTCCACCACTTTAACACTAGTATACTCATAGGATATTTGAAAATACCAGATGGGCTATAATGAGTTCTTTCTTTTTTCTTTTTTTAATACTTGAAAAGGTTTGCAGAACCACTGAACTAAAGATGTACTTTTTTTAAAACAGGAGGAACCAGCCTTCTCTACCTAAACTTTCTTGCTGAACACGGAATGGGCAGCCAGCCAGTTCAAAGACTTTGATGAGGGCCAGAATGTCTGCTGAGACGTTCCTTGTTTTATCATCATGTAGTAATTAGTAGCTGGTTAAAGTTTGCATTTTGTGCTTAAAATTCTATAGTTCTGCTGACAGCTGGAGTTTGTTAAATTGTTTCCAAAACAGAGCTGATGCACTGTGCATCAGGTCAACTGCGTTATAGCAATAATGGTAATACGATAGCCCTCCCGCTGCTATACCACTGAGATAATACCTACTGTAATACCTACTGTAATACCATAGAGTTGACCTTTGATATAATGGTAATACGATAGCCCTCCCGCTGCTATACCACTGAGATAATACCTACTGTAATACCGTAGAGTCGACCCTTGTCACTCACCGCAGACATTTTGGACGGGCAAACACAGCTGAAGGAAATAACATTCACTTCATGGGTGTGTGTATCAGTTAGGTGTTTTCTGTGTGCCAGCATGGACAGCTCCTTATAGCCTACAGAAACGGTTCCCAAACATTTCAGGCAGTTTACCCCACACATATTTCAACTGGGGAGTGGGGACCCCCCAAAATAATCATAATATCAAATTTGATTTGAACTGGGGACCCTAAAAAAGTATCATATTTCAACTGGGTACCCTGATAAACAGTTAGTCTCAGGGGTTGAGGCATTACAGAGTTTGACTCGGCTCCAAAAATACATATTGTGAAAATAGCAGATCTACAATGTGAGCAGTCATTGTGAGCTTGTAGATATTTTTTTTCCCTTTATCTTTTTTCTAATATATAATATCGGGAGGAACCGGCCTTCTTCTCCAGGGATTCCTGGCTGGAGGAATACCTCGCCCTTTGCATCTGCCCGTGTGAAACTGTGAATGCAGCATAACTCCATGCTGGCACACACCCCAATGAAATGCAGCCACAATTAATGTTAATCCCTTAAAGCAGCACTATGTAACTTCTACCCCAGATTTGAACCGGTTTCCTGTGATGACATTTTTACCATTGATCCAATGGAGTCGACCATTGTCGACCATGGTCAGAATTCGTGTCAGGTGTGTACGTGAGATGTGACCTATGACATGAAACACAGGGGGGTATTTGTGTGAGGATCATTTTTGTACATTGACTATACTTGAACCGTACCATTCCTATTCTGAGGGGAACATCAGTCAAAACTATTTTTGAGGTTTGGTGTAGACTAGATAATAGGAAAAATAAAGAGCAGACCAAGTACGGAGCCAAAGGTCAAGTTTACAAATCCAATATGGATTGGGGGGGGGCCCTGCTTCATCTCTTTCTCAGCTAAGGGGTCCTTGGCCTGAAAAACGTTGAAGACGCTTGCTCTAGACCGTAGTAAATTGGACGTGAGTTGGCTCTTTGGTTAATGTTCCCCCCAGAATATGCAGTTGTGTTCAAGTAGTTTACATTTAATGGCAATCTGGTGCTATGGACCATGCAGGCATTCACCTGCCTAGTTCATCTGCCTCCCTCCCTGCAACCTAGTATCTGGGGAAAGATTTGATTATTACTCCTGTTAAGTCCGCTTGAGTTTAACGTGTCAATGCCAGATTTACATCATATTGCCCCTGCGCCTTGAGGGTGGCAATTTGCACTTGTAAGCTGCATGAAATTAACGTCTGCTTTACTCTAAGGCAGCAGCTAATTACGCGCTCAGCGAATGCGGCCGCCTTCTGGCCGTATTCTATATACGTTTGAAGACAACTTTTAAAAGGTGCCGTGGACTGGTGGAATATATGAAGCCCTTAGCCAGCTCAAGATTAAAGACAGAATAGGTTATATGCACAACAGCCATATTGGTAAGAAATGTTTTTGTTTTTTTACCAATGCTGCTAATGAAGGCTCTGTTCCATTCTGGTCAAACAAGAGTCAGGGTGCTGATATTGTGCATGTTTACCCACTGGAAACACTCTGCTACACCAGTGGGTCTCAAAGTGGGATCCAGGGACCCTCGTGCTTCCTTGAGGGGGTTCCAAATGGCCCCTTACGGTTGTCTAACCCTGAGACTTAGTTCACAACAATCATGGGGGTCCTTGAAATTCTTCTTCTTCGTTAGTATCGTTGGTAACATAAGGATAAGGGCCCAATTTCTTTCCAATATGGCTGCTGTGCATAGAGCCCATCTGCCCATAGACCTTTACACAGCAGCCATAGTTGCGTAATGTACAAAATGACACTAATTAAGGCTCTGTTCCATAGTGTATTGTGGTAGCAAGACTGTGAAATGTGTATTTATTCTACTTAAGTTATATTCAATCTTGTAGAACACAGTCTACATTAATTCTCTCACACTTAATTTAGATTTGACTGTGGATGACGTACTCCCACGGGCTGTGACTTGTACTCAGCTAACCTCGCCTCACCAGGCTTTCCACCTCGGAGGAGGAAAGCCTGGTCTCTGTTCCAAAAGTGCCGTATGACCCGGTCGGGAGCGGATGATATCGTTACGTCATGTTGTAGCATTGTTTTGTAGTCATTAGGGCTGACCCAAAAAAATCGATTACTCGATGTTCGATCGATACGCACGGGAATCGATTTTTAAATTTTGAATCGAATAGTCATTAAAAAAAAAGCGACCGCTTTTGGTCCGCGAGACGGCCCCATTTGGTCCGTGAGCCATGCTCGCGCCTCGCAGCACTGCAACGCCTCCTCCCCTCTCCCCCTCAGCTCCGAGGGACTTCCAGGTGCGCTAATTTGAGCCGCGGTCATCCTCACTTTTCTACCCCAAGAAAGAGCCTCGTCGGAAGGGTTTGAGAGCGGCGTAGACCGCGGCGCAAATTAGCGCGCCTGGAGCTCCAGGACTGGTGCTTTTTTTGGTGTTTTCACATCTGAGTTTCAATCGGAAGAGAAGCTAAATCCCTACATTTTCTGGATTATAGGCTATATATTTTTTTTTGAGAGGTAACAGTTGTTGCTTATCGTTTTAAATAAATGAGACCAATCCAAGCATGCCTTTCTCTCCGCTATTGTTTAAGGTGCGCGCCTCGCATCGCGCACCTCGCATCGCACCCCCCCCCCCCCCCCCCCCCGTTGGGTTTTGAAGCGTCGACGATTTATATCGAAGTTATATCGAAGTGTCGATCATCAAAAACGTGATCGAAGGTCAGCCCTAGTAGTCATCAGGCAAGAACCATCAAAACAAATTTCCTTTTCCCTCAAACCGGAAGAATAACAATAAAAGCTCTCGTAGCCTGTAGCTTTTATTGAGAAAAATCGGTTTGAGGGAAAAGGAAGTTCCGGAAGATTACTGACTACAAAACAATACTACGACATGACGTAGTGATATCATCCGCTTCCGACCGGTTCATGAACCCGAAATGGAATGGTGCCCAGCCTAGTACTCAGCTACTCTCGGCGTCAGCATATGTTTTGCATGGATGTTCTTAATTAAATGTATTGTGCTGTATAGCAAATGCATATATCCTTATTTATATGACACTTTTTTTAGGATGACATAAAACCTCTGTCTATAAATTGTGTCCAAGATGACGCCTCAGGAGGCTTCTGCCAGATTTTGCGAGAGAAACAAGCACCTACAATATGAAAACAAGTATGGCAATATGGGCACACACACACACACGCACGCACACAACTAATAAAGATGGACACAGAATTGTCAAAGACTTGAGGCCAATTCTACGAAATGCCTTCTAAATCAGTAGTTCTCACACTTTCAAATGTTCAATGCATCGCAAATCGTTGTGAGCATGTACATAGACCTATATTGGAAAAGGGAGGATTAGCAGTCCCCAACTTTCAATATATTATCAATAGGCAACAGTAGTGAACAATCTAGGAGAATGGGTGGAACAAGACCCCAACTCAACATGGTTGTACCACAGGGATGTAACTATATTACTACCAAATCTACCATTCATAACCGATGCTAAATTGTTACCAGGTATTGGGGCTCATTTTAACACCCTGATTGTTAACAACCCCAATTTTATCCCCTCTTGTAATGACCCTGGGTTCAAGGAATGGCATACCGTAGGAATTCAGGTGATAAATTATCTATACCAGCATGGTACCTTGAAGTCTTTTGGACAACTACAGGAACAATATGGGACTTTTTGTTTTTTTAGATATTTACAAATTCGAAGTTATCTAAATTCCATACCCCAGTATAAAAAAGGACATGGACCAGAGCAGATTGAGGGACTTGTTCACCAGGTCTGCCGGCTGAAGAAGAAAAAAACAAGTTATATATATCAAAGATTTCCATAAGGAACGTTAATACCAACATCAGCAGGCAGTCGTGGGAATGGGACTTACAAATTGCAATTAATGACCATCAATGGAAAAATAATATGTTAAATAGTAAAAAGATATGTTGCAACTACAAGCCTCAGGAAATCCAATTCAAGATTATACATAAATTACAAACTACACCATATCAAAGGAGCAAATATGATAAAGACTGCTCTGGTACATGTCTAAAATGTAAGGAAAACGTGGGCACATAATGTGCACCTAATGTGGCTCTGTCCAGAAATCCAAAAATGTGGGGTGGAAGTGAAGAACGAAATCTCTATTATAACAGGGCTAAGGATCAAACTAGATCCCCTACAATGTAGGCACCCGAATTTAATAGATTTAAGAGAATCCTGAGTATCCTATGGTACTGTGCTATAGGTTGTAAAATGTCAATACTACAATGTTGGATTGGGGATGTTGTTACATCTGTATCAAGTTGGCTCCATAATGTTCTACAACTGCTCCCACTAGAACGGCTCACACATGTTCTCCAAGGAGACATGGATGGATTTTTCTTAGTTTGTAGTACAAAGGTTTTATGATTTTGAAGAATAATTATATAAGTAGTAAGAAGAAGATGATGTATGGATGTATGTATGTATGTATGTATAATGTACAGTATGTAGGTATGTCGGTGTTAGGCTGTACGGTACGTATATGTGAGTCATGTATCAGTTTGTGCAAAAAATGAAAAAATAAATGATTGAAAGAAAGACCTATTTTGAGTATTTTCAAAAAGAATCTAGGATCTAGAAACAAATGAAACATGACACCTGTGTGAAAGTATAATTACCTGGCAGTTATTGACAAAATGTGTACCGGTAATACTTTTTTAACATTTTAAATAAACAATTGTGTATGGGGGTCCCTGGCACATAATATTTTAAGATGGAAGTCTGTGGTCAAATGCATATTAATTTGCGGGTCCTTGACATGAAAATGTTTAAGAACTGGTTTAAACATAATTTAGGAAACAAGCCAAGCACCTACAGTACATTTTAGAAACAAGCCCAGAAACTACAACCCACAACTACCAATATTTACAAGCAACTTTACAGAAAAACAAGCCAAAGGTCACATTATAATAAGCAGACATGGCAACACTGTCACAGTCACAGACTTTTGTCATTTATTGTACAGTCTAGGTCTTGTATTTCTATGTTTTGTTCCCTGGTCTAGTTTTCATGGTTCTATGTTTGCTCCAGCTGTGTCTCATTTTGTAATCAACCCTCATGTGTATATCAGTCTTGTTCCCCAGTCAGTCCTTGTTGAGTCATTGTATCCTGTCACCTGTTTCAGTCTGTTTTAAGTTATTTCATGTTCACCTGTCTTCTGAATTAAAACACCATTTCATGGTTTCTAACACTACATGCCTGGCTGTCCTGCGTTTGGGTCCTTACCTCACCTACACGTGACAAACACTGGCTGTCCCCCATCTTCAATAAATTGTACACATCATTAAGCATGTCTGGAATGTTAATATTTTCCCATAATATAGCTGCACACTGACCAACCCGTTTTGTAGGCTTTAATATAGCCTACAAAATGACAGAGCGAAAACATATGTGTCTATGGAGTTTTTTCGCTCTGTGTCTTTTTGTTTTCTTTCTTTATGTATATGAAAGCTTTTGTATCAATTATGACAGACCTGAAAACAAACCCTCATTATCATACCACAACTAACAACAGCTGTGGACTTCATGGCTAACACAAAAGCAGTGAAGCACGTGTAGCAACAGGGGGGGCGCGGGGGGGAGCGGAGCGTGGCTCAAAGTAGAGAGAGAGAGAGAGAGAGAGAGAGAGAGCGCAAAACAATCCAAAACAATTCTAAACTCACCACCACTACTGCAAAGGATGATTAAAGAATCAGTACTTCCACTTCCACTTCCACAGTCCATGGTGTTGACGTTAGTAAACATGCAGTTAATCTGAACGAGCCAAAAAACGCACTTTCAGGAGCTTTCTCCCATGCAGCACCAACAAGTAGCTAGTTGTAACTACACTATAGTCAGACAGACACACTTCCTGTACATAAGTGCCAAGTGGCTCTTCAAAATAAGACGCACTGAAGTGTCAGTATAGAGACAGGAGTTCATACTGGTAAGTTCCCTTCTTTCTCTAACTTGCAGTTGACAAGGACAAAAATTATGTTATGTTATTGATTGAGTGATTGATTTGCAACCAAGAGCAAAACGACTTGAGGAACCAAATGGACCCTACATTATTGCCTATATGCAATACCCGTTGTACCCGTGTCAGAGTACCCGTTCCACCCATCTGTCTGTGTCCCTTTTTTGCTCATAGAGATTTCTGTATCTGTCTCTCTGTGTCCCTTTATTCCTATATATGGAGTTCTGTGTCAGGCTTGCCCAAATATGGAGTGTTGTGATGTCAGAACTCAGAACAGCCCAGCTCCATAGCCTATATGGAGCATGTCCAGAGCCCGGCCAGAGGCCTTTTGTGGCGGTACAACCGTGGGTCTGACCAACTCGACACCGGGCATATGTGTGTCGAAGTTGAAGTTGGTCGGGATAACGGTTCTCGAGTTACGTGCATTACAGCCGTACACACAGTAGGTACGTACTGTACGTGTGAGTACAGAGACATGGTCCATTTATAGATAGATGGGTAGAATATATTTTTCAGTGGTGCACGATGCAAAATATAATCTGTGTTCATGTTCACGTATCCTTTCTCCATTAAAAGCGAGAAAGCATCTGCATCATTTTAGATTTTTGCGTTGGCTATTGAAAAATACTAAAATAGCAGGCATACAAGCTTTTTTTAATATATATTGAAAGTGTGAGAACTACTGACTTACAGTACAAGGCATTTGTAGAATTGGCCTCAGGCCTTTATGGCTTATGGGTTTTAATAGACTCATGATGACCTACTGTACACAGTGGCGGCCTTATATACTGTATGTTTAAATCGTTTCCATTGAAACGGGCCTCGAGCCTCCAGGGGCCTCCCAAAAAAAAATAGTAGTAGTAGTAAGGTAGTAGTAGTAGTATAAGTCATATTGCATCAGACTTAAATCAGCCTTGTCAATTATTCAGCCTCATCCTGTACGTCCACTTACCTAGTTGGCAGCAGCTAATAATCACTGCAGGTACTCGACCTGTCATGTCACATTGACCTGTGTTGTTTGGTTGTAGCCCAGCTATGCTGCCTTCCAGTTATACCTTAAAGTAAAAAAATTGCTTAAAGGTATATTCAGTGATTTCACTCAAAAAACCTTAGGTTTCGTTTTTGGCTGTGGGACCCAGCCTTTCGTCCAATCAGGATAGAGAGTCAAAAACGAAACCTAAGGTTTTTTGACCCCCAGGGGTTAACTGGGGACAGGGAGGAACTCCTTATATGGCCAGCACACTCTATAGTAGGGAGGATTATCACAACAAAACAAAAAAATAAGTGATATTTGAATTAAGTGAAATCACTGAATATACCTTTAATCAAGCTGCTTTTGTGTATTTTCTACTTGGCTGTGTATGCTGTTTTTTTGTTTTCTTTAATAATTATTAATTATTAAAATTATGACGTCATGAACGGGGCCTCCCGATCCTTAAGGCCGCCCTGCACCTACAGTATGTTAGATACAGGATGTCAAGTAGGTTTGGCAGTCTTGCTATTGATTTGTCACAAATCGGAAAAATCTAATCACGTGGCTCTCGGGATCCATATGGGGATGGCGTGACTCCAGGTGTGGATCTGGGACTTAATGTGGCCATGCCTGTGACGTCATTAGATTTGATTTATTCATTAGATCTGCATTAGCTTACTGTACGGTTACAGCGGCTACTCTTCCTGAGGTCTCCTCATCTCTGACAGTCGTCTGTGTCACATCTATGATATATGATTCAAATGTGGACATGGTTTCAAGACCGATCATGGCCTGTTTGACTTACATTTTAGGGAATTAAAGTCACATTTCACATTATAAAATACAAGAGAAAAACAAATTGCAGGGGTACTACTGGCAGTGTGTAGACCTTTTGGGCCCTAGCCTAAACGTCGTAGGCATTCTTTTATTATTTTGAAAAAACATTTTTTAAATAGATAGAATGGACAGACAGACAGACAGACAGACAGACAGACTTTCTTCATTCGCCTCTCTGAGGGACCCTGCCAACAGAAAGGGTATTGATCATCATAATGATCCCTGAGGGGAAATTACTTTTTAATGTTGACCCCGGCATGTAAGCTATAGCTGCTCTAAATTAGCGCATGGGGGAGCAATTAGGGCTTCAGTCAGTGTCTTGCTCTGGGACGTACCTCACCAATGTGAAGCCTGGCAGAGCCGGGGAATCAGACCGGGGACCTTCCTATGATTCCCAGATGTACCTTCTGTAAGCTCTAAATGTCATACCCAGTACCCCCCAGTACTTTAGTCAAACGTATGGTTGCTGTCGGACACGAAACCTCTTATTTCCACATTATAATTGTTCCCCCGTAAATTAACGCTATACTTGATCATATACTGCAGCGGCACGTTTCGAGCTTGCTTGTCGATCTGCTACTTTTGTGGCTTTTGAATTTGAATCCTGGAAACTAACAGTTTTGGACATAATGAGGATATGCGTTTTTCTTTTTTTTTTGCAGTGGTGAGTCACTGCGTGGTTAAATTTCACATGACTTTTGCAGTAAAAGTAAAACTTATGACTATCCATTCCACAGGCCATCTTAAAGATATGAAAAAACAAGGTCATATTTTGCTCTAACCCCTGTTAGAAGAGTAGGATGAATATTTCTCAGAAAAGTCCACTTTTTACTATTCACGGCCATTCTTTTTGACATATGAGGTTTCCACCCGACAGAGACGATATTATGCTCCTTGCGCTACCACAGCGCAAGGATGTGGACGGCTGCTGGATGGGAGCGTTTATGCGAGAGAGGACTCAAGGTCATCATTGGAGTTCTTAGGGTAATTATCGCTGTGACTGCTGCTTAATCTACATTTTGATTATTTCGGAATTCTCTTGGCGAGTGTCTCAGAGAGACCTATCAGCGATCTGTCTCTGTCTGCACTCTGCATTTACTGTCATCGCTAGCACTTTAATAAGGTCCTGCCTGCACTCAATTTGCATCAGCTTCTTAGAGGCGGAGAAATGAGTAAAAAGCCGACAGACTAGTGCAATCAACCACACTTAATATCGTCAGTGGTGGAAAGAGGTATTTGTACTTTACTTGAGTATTTCCAATATTCAATACTTTTACTTCTACTCCACTTCTACATCTCAGATCCAAATATATTGTACTTTAACTCATTTATTTGAGTTTCTAGTTACTAGTTACTATAGTTACTAGTTCTAGTTATTTGGATTATTATTACAAAACATACATTAACATCTTCAGCCAGCCCTATATACATTTTGGCCATTTGAAAATAGCCGATCTACAAGCTCACAATGTCTCACGATGTGACGCATTGTGAGCTTGTAGATCGGCTATTTTCAAAAAGATTTAAAAACTTAAAACATTTTGAATTCTGGACTTTTACTTGAAACAGAGTATTTCTATTGCAGTATTGATACTTACTTAAGTGAAACAAGTGAGTAGCCTACATTTTCCACCACTGCTTATCGTACAGTATGCATCACCTCCCCATAATGTGTGTGATCCTCCTTGTAATGCACATATAAAACAGGCGAAACGCACTTTGCGATGACACACACACAAAGTGTGCTTAAGAAGATGACAAGCAAACTGCATTACCAGGCTGGTGGTGGCGCACCTGTTTGATAATTACCATACGTTTCTAGGTACACACAGAATGTGTGTCTTCTGAGGTGAGACGCAGAAGGCTTAGAGAAATCTGGCCTCTCATTGTCACTTTAAGCCCCTGCTTATGTACCGGCCGCTATATGAACCAACTGATCCACTTAAAGCCCTATTTTGAAAATAGCACAAAAATAACCGATCTACAAGCTTGTACACGGTAGATCTGTCTGTGTTTGATGCTGTTGTGTGACGCTGTACTATGATCAAGTAGGGCATTAATTTATGAAAAAACACAAAGAGATTCTGCCAGGCAGTGACGATATAGTTGCTATTTTTGTGGTATCACAATGGCATTTTTAAAGAAAATAATACCATTGCTTTTTTATATACATTTTTGTGTTTTGCTGGTAATGTTGGTCCCCACTTGCGATATCCGATGGCCCACACATTGGGAATCACTGATAAAGAAGCTATGTAGACTACTGCTTCTCAAAAATGTTCAAGACCCCCAAAATTGGGAATATTTGGGAATGGGAAATTGGGAATTCTCTCAAACAAAGCATAGCCAAACATGAGACTGCTATGCACACTAAATGCTAAATGGATTTTGTAACTGCACGTCACTATGTTCAATATAATCACGGTTCTCTCTCACATCTCTCTAATTCTGGGAGATTGAAGAAATTCGCCCTTCCCCGAGCAGAGGTGGAAGGTGTAATTTCTTTCTGAAATGTCCACGCAGGCACCAGGTCTATATGTCTGCAATTTCAAAGAAAGAATAGCCGAGCATGAGACTGCTGCTATCTGCACTAAATACATGGGATTTTGTAATTGCACCTCATCACGATGTACAATTTAATAATCATGGTTCTCTCACATCTTTATTCTATATAATTCCAGCGATGGAGGAAATTACCCCTTCCCCCCAGAGGTGGAGACTACATCATGAATAAATTGTTATGTAGAGAAACAATTTGGATCACTGAACTCAGTGGAACCAGATCAGGACTCACTGAGGGACTATAAAGCCTCACTTCAAAACCCCCACTTCAAAGTAGGAGTTAGGGTTTGTGTAGAATGATATTTGAAGAGATTTAATTATAATTGGCTCAATTTCAATGTGGTTATACTATTGTGAATATGTATTGATTGATGTGCTGTTTTTTCTTTTCCAATACTAATGTTACTGATGATGTATTTTGTAATTTGGATGGAGTATATTGGATCAGGTTACTGATTTAATATCATGAATGCATTTTGATGTATTTGGTTCCCCTGATATTGATTACATGCAGTCCAGTGACCCCTCCCCATGTTGCCATTCTGTGTGCTGTTAGCTCCTATAGGGTAAGAGGATGCCGTTGTTGTCTGCAGGCAGAAACCGCTTTTGTCCATATTTTAACTCTTTGGGTAAATTAACTCCTTATTTAATCATACTACAGCCTCACACAAAAGCATTAAAAGTAGCCGATCTCCTGTAAGCTACTCAATGCCTTCTAACCCTAACAAAACAAATTCAAGATCATTGATCCCATCAAGTAGAGATAAACCTTTGTGCTGCTCCATTGACACAATGAATGAGACAATTATATTTGTGCACGTTATTGTGAGCTTTAATTACCCAGGATAATTTTCTGGGTATATGAGTCCATTTTCTGCTTCAGAACCAATAGCATTATAATTAAATAATCACGCTCAAAAGTTTTTCGCGGTTCACAGTTTCAGTCTGTCGATGGCTTCTCTCCACAAAGCATTGTGAATGGAGCCTTTGTTCTCTGGTTTTGATTGAGAAATGTTTATAGACTAAAATATTGATTAAACTCTCTTTCCCTCATTTTCTTTTTTTTTCTTTTGCTAATTAATTAAACCCGTATTCAAAATATACTTAAAAGTTCGAAAAGTTAAAGGTATATTCAGTGATTTCACTTAATTCAAATATCACTTATTTTTTTGTTTTGTTGTGATAATCCTCCCTACTATAGAGTGTGCTGACCATGTAAGGAGTTCCTCCCTGTCCCCAGTTAACCCCTGGGGGTCAAAAAACCTTAGGTTTGTTTTTGACTCTCTATCCTGATTGGACGAAAGGCTGGGTCCCACAGCCAAAAACGAAACCTAAGGTTTTTTGAGTGAAATCACTGAATATACCTTTAAAGAACAAAGATGTTTTTATTTCAAATGATTCTTTGAAGTCTTTTGGAAAAAGCAGATTAAGTATGAAATAGGGCTGGTTAAAATCGACAAAGTTACTTTTGTACCTAAAGTTTTCAAGCAACTGTAGTGGAATAAAAAGTACAATATCTGCCTCTGAGGTAGGATTTAAAAAACATTGTATCAAGTAAAGTAAAAATATACACTGTCTGGATGTTATCTTGAATGGGAACAAAAACGGAGGATTTCTGTAATCAGTATAGCAACTGTGTTGGACAGTATTGGACGGACGCGCAGATGGGGAATCAAACGGGTGAGCTACATTTTTATTGGCTTTTATCGATGTGGGCCTCGACGTGTCATCACGCAGTACGTTGTGTGTTGTTGTGTTGTTCCATGGACCCCCCCAGAAGCAAAGATGTGACTTAAAAAACGTTTGCTGTGAATGAATATAGATAAATTCAAAGATTTGCACACGCTTTCACGAATTTTACTCAAGTAAAGTAAAAGTATCTCACAATTGTACTTAAAAGGCTTCGGTAGAGGTTTGGGTTGTGTTTTTTTTTTTTTCTTTATTCGATGAAATGTGAACAATAACCAAGAAGATAATAAGATACATATCCATTGGCCAATCAAACGGTTCACTGCAGCTCAAGTTGCTCAACAGTCAGGCCCCTTTTCCACCGGTCGGTTCCCAATGGGAACCGGTTCAGTTCTTTTTGGTTTTTAGTCCATGAGCCAGAGCTCCAAAATTGAAACGTTAATTATGAATTGAGTGGGCAAAACCATACCTATATTAGATTGTTATCACCATGAAACTTCCCCAATTAAGTACTTACACAAAGACAATGATTTATTGTATTACAAATTTTACATTTTTTAATATGCAAATGAGGCATTATGTAGGAAAATATGCAAAATAATCGAAAATATGAAAAAGCTACTACTGTGGAAGGGTTATCATGTATTTATTTACTTGTATTGATCCTATAAACAATTTAATATAGTGTATAGTTCGTCCACAAATGTTGGACCTCTGGCTCATGGACTAAAAACCAAAAAGAACTGAACCGGTTCCCACTGGGAACCAACCGGTGGAAAAGGGGTCTCAGTGTGAGGGGTGGTCAGGAGATGTCTATGAACTCTGCGTTTAAAGGCTTGAAGACCATTGTCTGTGATGGAGTCCACTACATGCTCTGGACTGGTATGCTGTTCCTTCCACACACTGGACAACAGTGTGGAGAAAAGTTCTGTCCAATGTGCGTGTTTTGGAGCCTGGGGGGTCGAGAGCTCGGCGAGTGTTTCGCCGTCTGGTGTAAGGTGGAGGGAGCATGTCCTGGAGGTCCCTAGGGCAGTGGGGGGGGGGGGGTGTATTTTGTACAGGACTGTACTGACTCAAGAAAAACAAAACAAAACCACATACAAATTGATAATTTCAAATATATTCCCCATTGACATACATTGTAAAGTGAAGAGCCTCTGGAAACCAGAGTATGGTATCGCCAAACCCAGTACAGTATGCTATTTCTATTTCCAATGCAAATTTAAACTTTTGTAACCGAACTGGATGAAGTAAGGTATGCTGCAGTGTAGGAAGGAGGTGGAAGGGTTTAACTTTTTAGGAGACTTGTTGTTTTCAAAGTGAACCTGGTTGTATTTCAGTTCAAGTTATTACGAAGCCTCGGGCCTCGGCCGCGGCGGTTTTTAGGAATATCAATATCTGCCCACCAGAGGAGAGGACAAACACAGATCTTGTTTGTTTTTGTATCCAGCAGTATACCAGGTTGGTAAAACAGGGCCCTGTTTAAACATAGCCATATGTCTTTTTATATCTGTTTTGTAACATTGTAAGTGTGCCCAAATGCATTCCAGCTTGTCTTTACGAAAAACCACAGCATGCTCTCTGTTCCCCCTAGATGCACTCTCTTAACCAACGTGACATCCTTTCTCCACATCAAAATTTCAGTGATGCAGGCAAAATGATGTGGAAGAACAGACTTTTTTTTTTACGGTTTTATTCTATTTTGTGTGTGTGTGTGCGTGTGTGTGTGTGTGTGTGTGTGTGTGTGTGTGTGTGTGTGTGTGTGTGTGTGTGTGTGCGTGTGTGTGTGTGTGTGTGTGTATGTGTGTGTGTGTGTGTGTGTGTGTGTGTGTGTGTGTGTGTGTGTGTGTGTGTGTGTGTGTGTGTGTGTGTGTGTGTGCGCGCGCACGAGCGGTGGAGAGGGACAGAGTTCACAGCGGTTCCATCATCCATATTTCACTCACCATTCACTCGATGGTTCTACATTGTCAGTGTTCGGAGAAAGAACAGAAACACTTCTGGAGTAACAAAATCTCCTATTTTGTTAAAATCTCCTATTTTGTTACTCCAGAAGTGTTACTGTCCTTTTTCCCCTATTTTGAAAAACTGGACTACACCGGGACAAACGTAGGGGGTTGGCAGCAGGGTTGGTGGAAGAAGTATACTTCTAGGCTGAAGTGGTGAGTAAACTTTTCACCACTGGCAGTAACAGAGGGACCACAGTACACATTCAGAATTGCCAATGACATCTCCCTAGGTCGTCCTCAGACGAGCCCTCCGCCGTCGCTTCCAGTCATCCTGGTTCTCCAAACATCTAGCCAGCTCGTTAGTGCTTTGCGCTCCTGCGTCGTTCTTGAATACATCCACATATGTTAATGTGGGACATCTTCGCGACCGGTGCCCGTGTGTTGTTTGTTTCCCACAGCGCTAACTTGCTGGCTGGAAGCTCTTGGTGTCTTTGGCAGTGTCCTGCTATAGTCTCATTCTTCTGGCTGCTATTTTCTGGCTCACCCTTGGCATTCCATCATACAGATTCATGTTGGTAACATGTGTACTCAGTACTGCGACTGCATGCAACATTCTGGTGTAGCACCCGTCTAGAGACTTCTGCAGGGTTGGCTTCAGGGTCCAGAATTCACTGTATACTAATTACATAAAATAATATATTACATTAAATAAATATATGGAAATTAAACAAATACAGATTGTCTATATACGACTTCACTTATTTTGTTCCTATAATTGGTCCTCATTAATGCTCAATATTTGTATTATAATGTGTTAAAAAAACTATGTGTCAGGTTTCTGAACTGCAGCCCTATAGCCTCCTCTGCAACACAGACAAAATGTGTGTGCCATGTGCCACGTTATAATGAGCATTAGTGAGGACCAATTATATGAATATATAGGTTAAAAATAGATGAAGTGGTCCTTTAATGAAGAAAGAAGATAAATCTGAGTTCAAATTATAATTTACAGGAACTGGAATGTTATTTGTGTTAATAATCAATTCACCTACATAGCTTTTTGACATTTTGACTTTTTTCCACATTCATAGATTTATAAGAATATTTTGCAGTATAACAAGCTCAGGCTGAACCCTTCATGTGAATAAAAGCTTTTAAATTATTTAAAGTTAATTAAACATTAAAATGAGAGAAAATGGGCGGTAGGATTGGTAATTGGTGCTGTTACTCTGCTACTAGTTTAAATTGAATTTACAAAGAAAGAAGAATTACACTGTAATTTCACCCAAAACCTACTGTAGCCTATGTAAACTCAGCATAAAGTTCATTCGCTCAATCATGACAACTCAAATGTAACAACAACAACAACAACAACGTAAAATCAACAAAATATAACAAAGCAATAAAATGTTTTATAAATCTATAAACACTACTGCAAAGTGCATTTGTCAATTAAGTATAATGAATCCCAATGATTCTCGACAGCCATATAGTTTGCTACATTTAGCTGCCAAATTAAATCAATTACTACCAGTCTACACAGCTTCTGTGTGCCCTGGCGCGGACAAATGGTGTCTATATATTCTATTGCTGGGTGATTCCTCCATATAGGAAATGTGACAGAAAGGCATAATGTTTCGGGCGGCGCGCCAGACTCTGTGAAAGTGTTATGAAGTGTGTCGAGATGTGGAGGCTGAGAAGACTGCTATAGTATGTAGGTTATGTCATTTTCATGCTCATTAAACCGTTCCGTGAACACTCCTCTCACATGTTTAATGGAAGGGCGGGGGGGGGGGGGGCATTCTGGAAGAAGGAAACCCCCCGTGAGGCTATATGTACCACATACTATGGGACAGGGGTCTTCAATGTTTCTCATGCTAGGACCCCTTAGCTGAGAGAGAGATGAAGCAGGGAGGCCCCCTACATATTGTATAAAATGATGTTGCAGATTAGATAATAGATAGCTTCGCAGGCATGTTTGACAGACTATCATTATGTGTGTTGTGTTGTATTCGTGGCAATGTGTATTTTCAGGCAGTTAACCATGCACTTAAACCCTCAATGGTTATAGAAAACTTGTATTTGGTCTGCAACCAAGTTGCAACTTCCCCCTACACCAAACCTCTTTGCCGAAAATAGACGATTTACAAGCTCACGCCTCGCAGCTATTTTTGGCTAATGTTCCCCTTGGAGAAGAGCCCTTTTTGAAACTAGCTCCTCGCCACTCACCCTACACACTTCCACTCGGTTTGAGCATAGATATATAAATAATAGAGACGGCACCGGGATTCCCCTCCCATCCAGTGCCGTCTATTATTTATATATCTATGCTCAAACCAAGTAGAAGTCTGTAGGGCGAGTGGCGAGGAGCTTGTTTAAAAAAGTGTAGGGTTCAAGTGGTTAGTGTGAAAGAAAGAAAGAAAGAAAGAAAGGTTCACAGGGGAACTACTACTAGTACTACTACAGCCAGGGAAAAGGTTCCCCTGTAGTAACTCTGAGGACCCCCTAGGGGTCCCCGATCTCCTGTTGAAGACCACCCTGCTGCAGGATGATGCAATATGATGGCTTTCACCTTTCCACTGGATGGGGTTCATTGGACACAAGCCGCAGAGGGAGAATGCCCCCCACACTAATATATAACCTTATAGCCAGGCGGACCCGTCACAATGGTGAGCCATGTGAACTTCTTCATGGCGACTGGACTGTGCCCTTTCAGTCGCTGCTCCAAAACTTTTGGAACCGCCTATACTGTACCTTTCACTGAATAAAGAAGGCTGCACTGGAGCAACTCGGCTGACTGGAGCCTTTTCCTTTAATATGGAACGACAAGGTTTTTTTCTTCGTCGGGTCATCAACAGATACAGACGAGTGATTCATGGTCAGGCGAGAGGCGGGGGCAGGCCATTCAATCAGCCAATGTCCAAAGGCCAACAGTAATGGGAGGTACACCTTTCGGCACGTGGGAGCTTCACCAAATTACAGATCTCTATTTATAGCGTGACATTCAAACTGAATGGGACCAATCGATTGCAGTAGAATACCCACAATATAAGGGCCCAAACTTGGCCAGTATAAAAAAAAACAATAAGGATGTTAGCTGTTGCATGGATGAATAAAATATACTGCACATACACAGATATTATAAAAAAATCACACCTGTGTGAGCAAGCAACAGCGCAGCACTATCGCTGTCTCTGTTTCTGGCACAACAGCGCCCCTACTGGTACTAATAGTCATACTGGTGCTCATTAACGTCACATACATAGGCGGACACGGACATTGCTGTTCCTTGGAGTGGTTGCACCACTCAAAAAAAAGAGATAGAGAGAGTTAAGAGCCAAGCATAAAAAGCAAACCTTTCCCTTTGAGATATTCACCCTTGTTGGACACTTTTAAATCCAGACTTTAGTTAAAACTCACCTGTTCTACCTTTGAAATAGTTTGTTCACTCTTGTGCTCTTTATTTAAAACTCTTTTTACTCACTGTTACTGACACTGCCCTTGATCTTCTATATTGTTGTACTTTTAATATGTTTTTGTCGCATTCCTGAGCCAATAATTTGATGGACTGGGTCAATAGGAGACTCAGTAGGAAACTCTTTGAGACTCTTTCAGTCTCCTACCGAGTACTCTTTGAGTCACCGGTCATCAAGTTATTAGTATTAAAAAAGGAAATAATACAGTACAAATTTGACAGAGCAACTTTCACTTAGACGTTGAGATGTACTATTAAACCATTCTGGGTGGGAACCCCTTTTGGTGTTTTAAACATTATGTTATAATTTAGCTATTGAAAAATAGCAGATCTACAAGCTCATAGCGCGCCACCGAGTGGCGCGCTACGAGCTTGTAGATCTGCTATTTTTGAATTGTGAAAATGTGGCACAAATCTTTGAATATATATTCTTTCAGAGCGGTTTTTCAGAAAACTGTCAGGATTTAGAAGACATTTGTAGAATCAGGTAAAAATGTGTTAATTGACGAGAAGTAAAATCGATACCTTGACCCACGTACTGAGGGTTGAGTACTTCTTCCACAACTGTCAGTGACTCATCGGAACTTTTGTTCTCTCTTTAGTAGCCAGCCCACGTTGCCTAGTTGTGTCATCTGCAGCGCTTCACTCACTGAAGGGTATTTTTAGCGTAGCAAAGGCGTTGTTTATACATAGCAAACCAACTGTATAGCATCACTCTCTCTCTGTCAAGTTTCTCCCAAAGACTGTTTTCTCTGTTGAATTGCCTTGCTCAGGCCTTAGAATAAACGTTCAAGTTATATAACTCAATTGATTCAGAGGACGGCTTGTCTGAATGTTCTTGCATATCAACCTATAATTACCATTAAGCACCAAACAAAGCCAATCAAAACTTATATTTTTTAAAGAGTGTAGGAGCTTTATCTCTCACCTATGGTCATGAAGTGTGGGTCATGACCGAAATAATAATGTCGCGAATACAAGCGCCCAAAATGAGTTTTCTTTGAGGGGTGGCTGGCATCTCCCTTAGGGTGAGAAGTTCAGTCACGCGGGATGACTCGGAGTAAAGCCGCTGCTCCTTCACCTGGAAAGGAGCCAGCTTAGGTGGCTTAGGTGGTTACTCAAGTGGTTCCTTACTTTTTTACTACCCACATTTGAACAAAGTTCTAGAAAGTTCTTATAGGCTCTCATTGAATGGTCATTACTCCAAATCATTTGGAGTAATTACAGGGATTAAAATGCTATAGGGATGGTCATACATTTTGTACAATTAAATACTGTCCTCTACTTCAATGCGTTATGTATTTATTATTTTTTCATCACACCATTTTGTAACCCACGGTTTACTGCAAGTATTAAGCCAGGAAAGAAAGTCAAACATATTCGCTTTAAAATAATTATATTCAAAGGTTTGCACAAAATAATGTTCCAGATTTTTCACAAGTAATCTACAAGTATAAAATAACGATTATTTGCTCAAATCTAAAATGTCACAGATGCTTTCTCCCGTTTTTGATGGGTTTCTCAAGCTGCACCAGGCTGAAGGCACGCACGCACACACACACACACACACACACACACACGCACACACACACACACACACACACACACACACACACACACACACACGCACGCACGCACACACACACACACCCACACACGCACACACACACACAACCCCTGCCAAACAAATCATGTCTTCAAAGTCTTCAAATGAGTTTAGAAGTTTAGAAGTATTTTATTTGTGGTAGATATGTTTCAGTAGTCTGGGACTCTCTTTTTTTTATTATTGAACGCTCCATCTATAATTGAAGGTTTGAAACTATGATTTCTTACTATGGGAGCATGGGTAAAAAGCTCATAAATTTTTGCATGCTATTTTTGACTCATATGTGACTTGAAAAATTAATAAAAACTGTGAGACGTTTACTGTAGCAGCGCATGCACTGTGGTGTCACGTCCCAAAAAAACATTTTTTTATAGGTCCTTGAATCTTGAAAATGTTGAAAAGGTTTTACCAAGATTATTCCTCAAGAATGGATTTATCACCAGTCTAAGAATGAATGGCCTGAGCTTTATTCTTCCAGGTGGGCAAAAGAGAGATGAATTTCTTGCCAAGTGAGTAATTGTACAGATTAGTGAAAGCGTGGTTGTCACGATGATGGATAACTGCATGTCTAAAGATGTCGTTATGTGGACATTTTCAAAAGGTTTAAATTCTATTAAAAAAGGCAAAGCAGAGCACTGAGCATTCTTTTTTATAGGTCTTTGAATCCCTGGAAAAAGACAGTTTTACAAAGATTCTTCAAGAATGGCTGAGTAATGTAGGCCTAAGTAATAAGTCTAAGAATGAACGGCCTAAGCTTTATTCTTTCAGGTGGACAAAAGAGAGATACCGTATATTTCCTATCAAGTGAGTAACTACAGATTAGCAAAAGTGTCATTGTCGGGATGATAGATAACTGTGTAAAGATACAGTCTCCCCAGAGGGCATGTTTTACGTAGTCTATACATTTCAGAGACCTTTGTGAGCTATTAGGTAAGTGGATTTTAATTCGACCTGTCTGCCAAGGGGGATTGATGACACTAAATCGCTGGGGGCAAGATTTAGATTTATTGCTGTCTACAGGGAATGGGGGCAGATTATCCTTTAATAAACTGGCCTTTGACTGCAGTATTTAGAGAAAGTTCAATCTCTCGACCAGCAAGGCTGTGAATCACAGTGCTAACATTCTATACGTGCAGAGATTTGACAATAAAAAGATCTGTTAAAGTGGTGGAAGAAGTTTAACTTTTATTTGAGTGAAAGTACCAATACCACAATGTAGAAATACTCTGTTACAAGTAAAAGTTCTGTATCCACATTTTACTTGAGTAAAAGTACAAAGAGCTGTGTACGACAAAGAATTGTACCCCAGTTTTTTAATACCTGTAAATTCTGTATTTAATTCCCTCTATGCTGTATGTGTTCTCTCTCTTGAAAGTGGATGTATTCAAGAGAGAGAACTCGTACATAATCGATAGCCTTACACCCAAACAGACATTTTCTGTTTACTAAAGAGTTAGGGAGACCCCTGATATCGAACAAACACTAACAATGTTTGCTATTGGAATACAGTTCAGTCAGACAACTCACGAATAGATTTACCAACATTTATTACAGAATGAGTAATTAGTGTGCATATGATATTTGACTTGCATGGCGTTCGGCTCTGCTGGATTTTGTCCCTGCTCGGCACAATTAACTAAGCACCAACATAAAACATTAAGAGCAGGGAGATAGATATACAATAAAACCCCCATGGGGAGCTTAAATAACAGAGCCCACCGGTGGTGCTGGGGTGGTGGTGGGAAAAAACATCACCAGGAACCATATGCAGAGGAAGGCAGCAAGAGCATGCAGACTAGTGAGCTTAAGTAGCCCGCCCAATTTGTCAGCTGACATTCGCCGTATTGGCGAATGACGTGTGGGACTTGCACACACTTGTACGCCCACATAGTAATGCAGCATGTTAACCCCTTGAGTGTATGTATGCACCTTTGAGCACGGCATGAAACCCCTCGAGTATGTCTGACTGAACTGACTCCTCAAGCTACGTCTCATTTATTTAACACTTATTTTAACAAAAGAATTCCTTACAGTATGTCACTTTATGTCACTTGCCTAATCAGACACCCTAGTTCAGGGATGTCAAACTCAAATACACGGTAGGCCAAAATAAAGAAATTGGTAGAAGTCAAGGGCCGGACTGCGTTTCAACACACAAATAGCAAAAAAGTAAATGCATTTAAAACTGAAAATGCATTATTATTAAGCTCAGTTTCCTGTTCTATGATCCTCACAAAGCAGGACTTGTAGTATTATGGTGGTTCGTGCAATATACCAGAGGGCCAGTTCTAATACTAATTAAATATCATCCCGTGGGCCAAAGATAATTCCTTTCATTCATTTGACATATATGCCCTAGTTAGACAGTTGATGTTATGTTATTGTCTTGTATTTTAATTCCAGATGCGCATACATTAATTTACATTTTATGTCATAACCATGGATATTTGCATGGTTATAATGTTATAATTATTTGGCTGTGGGTTTATAATCAGAAGGTTGATTTATTTAGATTCATCAATTCAAGTCACGGAAATTATTGTCTTATGGTGGAGCAATGCTTAATGGCAGACTTGCTAAACGGCATGCTTGAATTTATAGTTTGTGGACGAGGAAGTATAAATCAGAATTAATAAATACCATCACGGATCACTAACTCCATGTTTTGATGGACTGATCAAAGTGCCTTTTTTTCTCCCCACACTTCTGGATGATTAACTGCCCAGTCAAGACTACGCCATCACACAGCACGGCACTTTCTAATCACATACGCAGAGAAGAAACAGAGGCTAATAGCATAATGATTGTCGAATCATTTGAACTCAATATTTCTCAGAAGAAATAAGGTCACAGGGCCGGCTCGCAAGAAATTACACACCTCTGAGTGGCTTGTGTCCAGTGGTATAAAGTACATTTACTGAAGTACTGTACTTACAGTAAGTACAATCTTTCTTAGTAGTATTTCCAATTTTCAGTACTTTTACTTCTACTCCACTATGGGCCACTACATCTCAGAGCCAAATATTGTACTTTTACTCCTCCACTATTATTTGAAATTATTAGTTACTTTGTAACATAGCAGACCTACAAGCTCATAGCGCGCCACCGAGTGGCGCGCTACGAGCTTGTAGGTCTGCTATTTCTGAAAAATCATGAAAATGTGGCACAAGTAAAACGTCCACTTCTTCCATCACTGCCTCTGGGTGGCTTGTGAGAATGTTGACATTGGCCTCGGCGCGACACACCAGGCTGCTGTGCAACATGCATCCGACAGCCACACAGGACTGCTATGCAACATGCATCCAACAAATCCACAAATCACACTGTCGTGTGGTATTTGAGTCTGGAGATGCTGTGTATGGACCTTGTTTCCCGGGGGGCGGGTTCAAACATTTTCTCTTTGACGCAATTGGTCAGAGCTACTCTCAGTCAAAGGTCTCAAGCATTGAATGTCACTTTGCCAAAGCCCGCCCATATTGCATACCGTGTCCCGATTGGCCACTGGGCGTACAATTGAGCCTCTCCAGACCGTAATCCGCCGGCAGGCAATTCTTTTTTGTCACAGACACACCAGGCTGCTGTGCAACATGCATCCGACAACCATTGTCACAGACACACCAGGCTGCTGTGCAACATGCATCCAACAACCATTGTCACAGACACACCAGGCTGCTGTGCATGCAGCGAATGGGACTACCTCTTTCCCGGACCTTTCTACCTGATGCGTGTGGTTATACGCCTAAACCTAACCCTAACCTTAACCCATGTAGATGTGTGCCGCATTTTTATGATTTTTCAAAAATAGCAGACCTACAAGCTCGTAGAGCGCCACTCGGTGGCGCGCTATGAGCTTGTAGATCTGATATTTTTCAATAGCTAAAGTATAACATAATGCTTAGTTAAAACACCAAAAGGGGTTCCCGGCGTCCAGAAAGGGTTAAGCTCACAAAACCTATGCCTAACCCTGACCTCACAAACATTATGCCTAAACCTTAACCTTAACCCATGCACAGAATAATATAATCTCAAAATCGAGATTCGAAACAGCCACACGGCCGTGTCTGGGATTTCTCCTGTGATGAAAAGGATCGGCAGACTGTGTGCACATCATCAGTCACCATCGTGAGTCAAATGTGGGATGGCTTTTTGGTGGGGGGGTTGATTCTGGGACACTGCCATCTGATGCAGTATGTGGGCCAGTGAGTGTGCATGGCAGGTTTAATTGACTTCAAAAAGGCCTTGATGGCTCTGTGTGTGTGTGTGTGTGTGTGTGTGTGTGTGTGTGTGTGTGTGTGTGTGTGTGTGTGTGTGTGTGTGTGTGTGTGTGTGTGTGTGTGTGTGTGTGTGTGTGTGTGTGTGTGGCTTGGTTCACTTGGTTCTAAGTGTGTGGAGTAGCTATAGAACCAAGCCACTTAACTGCTTTCAACCTGGCGTCCATATTTTGGGCATGTCAGTATAGGCCACAGTTGAAAATGTTTGCTTGTATAGATTATTTCTGCTGTTTTTGCATGGTGGTGGGCTTAAGTGGTTAGGTATGGTGGATCGCCAAAGTTATATTTTCGTGTACCTTCCGTGAACTTTGTGGATGTGGGATCCCACAGCGGTCCCAAGAGGCTGTGCTGCTTTTTACAATTTAGGGATATATATTGTGTATTCTCTGAAGGATTATATATTTGTAAACGACAGAACCTGTTTACAATAGAGGCTATAGGTAGACGATAGAGTAGAGTAGTATAGACAATGGCGTCACCAAAATTGGTAGAATCCATCCTGCAATCTGCCTATTAGAGTACGAGATATAGTGTGTGCTACATTTACATTTTGGCCTGAGGGTGTATGTATAGCACCAGCGGAAAGGTCATTGAAATGGTAAGGGTTGGAGCTCCACCACCGTGTTTTAGGTTCTAAAACACGTAGCTCCCAAAGGAATGGCGGTGAAAAAAGACAGTTCTTTTCCCTTTTTACCTCCTTTATGATGAATTCCTGTTCTGTTCTTTGGCTATATAGAAGTGTCTATTTGTACGTCTCTAAATGTTTTGATGAATTGAACATGGTGGACCCTCTTGTAAACAAGTGTAATGCTTAAGACCTGAGTTAAAAACATTCACTTTGAAAGAATATATATTCAAAGATTTGTGCCACATACATTTTTACGATTTTTCAAAAATAGCAGACCTACAAGCTGTTAATAAATATTTCAATCAATCAATCAATCAATCAAACCTTATTTAGAATAAGGTCATGATAAATCTATCTATGCCTGTGTCAGGTATACTATATTACATTTGAAACCTGGATTCTTCAAGGGTCTTTGGTTTGCCCTGCATGTAGAGGAGTTGTCCTAATGTTATTGATCCAAATGTCACACACCTTTTCCAATAGTGTATCGATTGAATTTCTGTGTGCATAATTCCAAGGACTGAATGATACTACACAAGAAATAACAAGATATATTCACATATTCAGAACACTTCAGAGCCTACAACCTACGGTTTGCAAAAGCTCCAACAGATCTAAACCACGCACAGTGCTAAAATTATGTTTGCTATACTTGAAAAGTATAGATAGTAGTGATAAGTAGTTAATGAAAGGACAGCACTCCAAAATGAATATTTATTGCCACACGGTTGTTTCAGGCTAGATGCCCTTCCTCAGTGTGTGCAATCAATGGCAATTTTTACAAACAGACCCAGGTGGGTCATGGGTTTAATGGATTTCCACAACAGCACGCAGTCAAAAGCTATTAAGCTACCAAAGAGGGGGTGGAAAGGAGATGGCCCGCTCCATTTCCTTAGGGTCGTATCAACACCACAATCTAGAAATACAAGTAAAAGTCCGTATTAAAATTTGACTTGAGTTTAAAGTACAAGTGTTATAAATATACTTAACCCATTTTGACGTGAGATCAGATTCTATAAATGTCTTCTACATCCTGACAGTTTTCTGAAAAAGCTATGTTTCTATGTCAGTCGTTCTTCGATTTTTCAAAAATAGCAGACCTACAAGTTCATAGCGCAGCACTCGTTATGAGCTTGTAGACCTGCCATTTTTCAATAGTTAAAGCATGACATAATGCTCACACCCGCCCAAAATGGGTTTTTTCAAATTGCCAAAGTATATATAGCTACAGTAAGTGTTTGTAATACTAATCTAAATCTACAAAGTAAAACAATCATGGAACTGATCCCTCTTTAAGTACAATACCTGCAAGTAGTCATGTACTTAATTGAAATAATAGAAACATAAACAAACTAAACTAAACCAAAATCCACTTCGTAAGAAGCAAGTAAATTAAATCTCCTCATTTGACCCACGTGGGAATGAGGGTATGAGTCCTGTCTCAGTTACCACCTTGCTGTGTTATATTCTCTGTTTCAATGGCCATGTAATAGAGTTCACCCAGGCCGTGGCTATGCCTATTAAATGGCAAACACAGTCCCAGAACATTGTCGCAAATCCAAATAGAATTTCAACAGGTGCTGGATAAAAAGGCTATAGGAGAAAATAAATTATGTACGCACGCTGTTTAGAATAATGTATGTACGTGTACGTGACGAAGGCCGTTTCAGATCGAAATGTATACATTAGATTCACTCTGGGAGCATTCTCAACACCTGAATAATGTCATGTATTTTCTCTATGCCTATATAAATCCACATGAATTTTCAATTTAGTGGACGTCCCTATTCGGGGTCAAACATTTCGTGAAGAAATCTACAAGCTTGTCCATCGGCCAATTTTGTGGTTAAGTGGTTGTATATGAATGACATGGGCACGTAAACCACTCATTTTACTTCTAGGGGATTCTGCCCCTAACCTAAGCTTGAGTCTTCCCTTATACAGTAGCTCTCCTAATTGGTATACGGTTGAAAGTGTATCTCGACCTGAAAATTGGTTTTCTGTTATAATAATAATAATAATTAAAAAAGTGCTTTACAGAGCAATGGAGGAAAAAAAAGAAAAGCAAGGCAACGACATTAAAAAACAAGCAGTAATGCAATACAGTGAGGACATGAATAACAAAAAAATTAATATCAATTAAAAGCAATGTTGTAGAAGTGCTGTGCTTTAAAAATGTCTACAGAGGCTGTTGACTAAAGAGAACAGAATTTGTAATACTTTAAGTATGAAGTATGAAACTCAAAACATCAAAAACCCATCAAACTCTGCATCTTATTTAGTCTTATTTAGTCTTAATGTAGGGGCAGAAACAAGGAGAATCACAAAAGCAACATCAAAAGAACTGCAAAACATTCATTAGCAGATGCTTAGGACACATCCTGGGAATTTACTGGCCTAATACCAGTGGTGGAAAGTAACTTATAGGCTACATTTACTTAAGTACTGTATTTAAGTACAATTTTGAGGCAGTTGTACTTGACTTGAGTATAATTCCAATTTCCAAAACTTTTACTTCTACTCCACTACATCTCAGACTTTTAATCCACTTTGTAGATTTGGATTATTATTACAAAACATACATTAACCACTTCAGCCCTATATACATTTCGGCTATTTTCAAAGGATGTTTATACATTTGAAAACATGAAATGGAATGTTCTGTATAATGAGTACTTTTACTTTTGGCAAGTACATTTTGACACCAATATTTTGTCAAGCACATTTTGAATTCTGGACTTTTTACCTGGTAATAGTATTTTTATATTGCAGTATTTATACTTTTACTTAAGTAAAACATTGGAGTACTTCTTCCACCAGTGGTTCATATGAAACCCTATATAGAACAGGGGAAATGGGGCTGGATTTGGCACACCTTGAGAAACCACCATCCAACACAAGCAGGCATATAGCCTTATAACCTGGAACCCTCAGGGGGAAAGAAAAACCAGGAAGACATAGAAACAGCTGGAACGGTTCTGTCAAGGCAGAACTCAGGGGGGAAAAAACATCTGGGAAGGAAGCAGAGAATATCGCCCAACACTGACTGAACCAGCTGGAAGACGTTCATAAAATGACCTATGCTCCCCAAAGTGCAAAAGTGTTTAAGACAAGTAAGTCAAAGAGCTGGAGGGACATGTAGAAGGCCTGTTACTGAACAAACACTGTAAACACTATACCCTGAAGAAGGCAGTTACCTGCCCGAAAACGTTGCTTTATTCACTCTTGCGTCCTATAATACAATATTGGCACTTTGGCTACCAGTGTGTGCCGCCACTTCTTGTCCCTGGCCTTGAACACCACTTGAACAAACACTCAACATACAGTACAACAAACAACAAACAAATACTACAGGCAGTGCCGTCGCTACCTATACGCGCAGTATGCGCTGTGAGTAGGGCAACACGCCGAGGGGGGCAACAAAATGTGCCAAAAAGTGCCAAGCCGACCCTCAAAATAACAATTTTCTCTGCGGCTCCGCCGCGTAATGACGAGCGGCTGTGTGTGCGCGTCCTCACAAACAGTGAAAATAGCCGATCTGCATGAGGAATAGCAGCGCTCTCGTCGGGAGGGGGGCAGCACAAATATCCTACGAGTAGGGCAACCTAATGGCCAGCTACGGCCCTGTCTACAGGGCTGATTTAATAAAAATGCCTCTGCTGATAAACCCATCCCATATTTGCATACTGTTTTATTTGTATTTTTTGTTCTATTTTTAAAGTGGGTTCTGAATGTGAGTGTGAATACCGGTATAAATAAATATTTGTCACTCGGTTGTCTTTCATTTTCTTTTATGGATGCAGTTTTATCTGCATTGGCATACGTCTCATGACAATGTCCTCATTATTCATCACCTCTGCGAGAGCCGTTCCGTCTGACTCAGTAGGTATTTATCTTTTGTTTACTCTGAGCACACAAGTCCATTATATCTCTTCCCACTAGCTGGCAGGAGAAGGCTCCACGGTGTGATTGATTATTTATCTGTGGTGTCAATGCACTTTTACAGTATAGGTTTGAAAACACTTTTCTTTTTCCTTTTCTTTTTACCAGAGGAGACAGGTTGTAGATGGTAAATGGTGCATTTATATAGTGCTTTAATCCAAGCGCTTTCACAGATTGTGCATTACATTCCCATTCATACACATGACACATTCATACACACCGATGGCGGAGGAAACCAACCTGCACCGGGAGCAATTAGGGTTTCAGAGTCTTGCTCAATGGACACTTTGACAGTATAACTCTGTGAGCCCGGGATCGGCCCTGCTATACCCCTGAGCTGCCGTGCAAAATACGGCAATTTTCCATTTACCCTACCTCTGGTTTAAAACAAAAAGCAGCATTGGATGAGACCTTTGCTTTGGCTCGCTAACCCCCTCCCCCCCAACCGCCCACTGACAGAGCCATTGAAGGCTTATGGGTTATTGTGGGTGCCACTCTGGGCATCATTAAAATGCCTTCTTCAGACTCTTCTCAGCTTAGAGCATGTCCGCACAATAATATATTGATAAAGAATGGCGTAGCTGCCAAAAAATAAATAAATGCTATCACAAAAAGATTTAGCGGTCCCCCAGTAGTAACTCTCAGCAGCGCCTGTTGAAGACCCCTGTTTTAGGAAATGGACCACAGAACCATGTGTTCCAATTGATCCGACATTATTATTATTGTTACTTTAACCAATTTCAACCTGTATGCATTGAAAACTACAAACTCAAAAACGCAGAGTGGTTGAGCTTGTGTAGCTCGGCTATTTCCGCTTCTGTCATGGCTACAACAAAATACTGTATAAAATACATAGGGCGTTAATTTATGGGGAAAACATTAAAGATGAATATATGGGGGTACATGGTTTCTGCCCAACAGCGATGGTGACTGTGCAACATCAGGATTCGAGCCCGCAAGAGAAACCAAACATTTACCGCTCAACCAAAAGGGAATCACCAGGCAGTGGTGGAAAGTAACTAAGTACTATAACCACCGTGTCTCGCCTCTCCGGAATAATCCTTATGCTTTCTTTCTATGCTGTAAAGAAAAAGGAGTCTGTGTTGCAGAACTGGTGATTTAATAAACAAAATAATAATTAAAAAGGACAAACGTGATCAGCCAGGGTTCTAATTCTGTATCGAATCTCTGTAGTAAACAAACAAAATAAAATATCTCTTCCTCTGAATAGCGCGACCGCTTCCCTTCCCACCAGAACAGAAAGTCAACACCAGATATCCCATAATACTCCTCGTCCGAGCCTCAGCCCGCCAACACAGTTAAAGGAACAATCCCCCTGTATATACCTTAGGGTTACAGTACATGTACTCAAGTAAAACACGTTTGTACTATTTCCTCAATAGAAGCCCACAATGTAAGTTTTTCCAATTTAAGACGTTGCGTATACATCATTGATCAACATATTCAGTTCACTAGAAATAGTCTAAGTGCCAAGAGGGTCACAAATCTCGCCATAGTGTGGAGTTGCGTCCTTTAATTAAGTGGACTGACTGTTCTGTCCTGGGACCCTCAACAGTTCCATTACTGGGTCAGGTTCCACCCAGCCTGGGTCAACTCCTTTTGGGGGTTTCTGATCCGGTCTATAGATCGCTATAGTTACTTGCGCAAGCAGAGCGTGAACATACTAGTTTTGCCCATGTCCTGTATGCACCGTCCCAGCACTTTTGATGTGTATGCACCGTCCCAGCACTTTTGATGCGTACAGTATGCACCGTCCCAGCAAATGACGTAATGACTACTTGTGCCTGTTACGGCAGTGGTGCCAGATTACATACATGTATACATAGGAGAAGTAACCACAGTATACCGCTAATCAACTTACAAATTACATATACATATACATAGAGGCAGTTCCTTTAATCCACCCGGCACTGGTATAACTAGCTGGTATAACTAGCTCTCAATGATGACGTAATAAGGATGTGGATTAAACTAACTCTGCTTGCGCACTAGCAACACAAGCAAGTATGCACTCGACAGAGTGCAGTTCTAGTTTATAATAGTTTATTTTGGTATCATTGCTTGCTTGGTATGATATGATTTTGGTATATATCCATATTTTATTCTTTTTTTTTTTTAAGATTTTTTTTTTTTGCGGCTTACGCCTTTTATTGATTTTTTAAGGGACAGACAGTAGGCTGACAGGAAACGGGAGAGAGATGGGGGGATGACATGCAGTAAAGGCCGTGTCGGGTTCGGGGGTCGAACCCGCGGCACACTGCGACTGGATTACCAGTCCGGTGCCCAGACCGTTACGCCACGGCCTGGGCTCCATATTTTATTCTAACTCGTCGCGCTACCAGCGAGACTAAACTAAATTGATTCACATTATGTGGGGATTCTGGGAACAAAAACTATGCGACGCCCAACTGGAAAGCACCATCGGAATCCAATCTTTGTATTTTCATTTTTTCCTAAAACGGATCACACCGCTCAGTTTAAGAATGAAAACCAGGCTTCCCTCCGTGGTGGAGAGCCTGATAACACAAGGTTAGGTTCCACTTCATATCATAATAGGATATGTGACAGAGCTTTAAATATAGAATTCCAAAAGCTAAACAGATTTGCAGTGGTGTAAAGTAACTATAAGTACAGTTACTTTACTGTACTTATATGCAAATGTTTCCCCCTATGAGAGAATATCGGTTTGTATTTCTATTATAGGACATAATATTGAACATAACTTTATACTTTAACCGCTTGAGCCCCCGAATCCCTATACTGGGGGGTGGGTGGGGGTTCGATCCTGTATTTTAACAGTTTGACTGTTTTACACGCTTAACCCACATTTTAATCAACCCCCCTTCACTGCCGAGATTGTTGTATTACCTTTAGAGCATACGCTGAATTATTTGGTCTTTTAATCCACGAAAATCCAGCGAAAAAAGCTCCCTCGGTATGTTGTGATCCGAGCGTATCATCCACCATCTTGGTGCACCCGGAAGACGCACACAAGACTCGTCTCAATGAGGCGTTGCACCCCATGCATTTCCATTGGCCTCAATTTCCCAGAAGCCCTAGCAGCCCACAGCATGTGACGATTTCCGGTTTCGTCATCAAAGCGAATGCATCTAGTCTCTATCTCCGCGACGAAGACGGATTTTCTTTTTATTTATTACAATACAGCGGATTAAACACATAAAACAAAAGGCGGGTATAGCGGGGTTGGCAGCGACAGTAACCTGGAGTAATCCATTCCCGGCACGGAAACTGTTTTAACATCAGTTATTATGGTGGTACTTGGAGAGTCAAATATTTTCTGGGGTGGTACTATAGTATAAAAAGGTTGGGAACCAATGCGTCTAGTCTAACCCATAGCTCACAGCCAGTACACCCTCCCAATGTACAGTTTTAAGAAAGTCTAAGCGATTAGATATATGGTCGCGAATACATCACCTCTGTCGGGTGGAAACATCATATATCCAAAACTGTTACTTTTCAGGATTCAAATTCAAAAACATCAAAAGTAGCAAATCGAAAAGCTCAAAGTCAAAACGCTCCCAGTAGAAAATGTATTAAGCTTGACAAAAGAATTGTGGACCATTTAACTGACATGCCGGCTTTGGACAATTGATCAATACAATCACACAGCTATATCCCGAACATTCAAAGTTCCTCCAAATGGCAACATGCTGCTTCAAGAGAATTATTGTCTGTCTCTGTCATAGAAGCATGGAAAATGGATATAACTGCTCACTCTTCAGCATGTTGGCTGATAATTTCCCACCAAGTGTGTGATGGAAGGAACAAAAGTTTTGAGTTTCAATTTCTATAGCGTCAGTTATTGTCATTCCGCAAAGAGAACTGAGAAGCAGAGACCAGCATGGTCTCAATGAGATAGAATGGCTCTTAGCAATGATAATAATGAGAAATGGGCAGGCCTGTGTAGATAACTACTGTATGTTGGAGAGAGAGAGAGAGAGAGAGAGAGAGAGAGAGAGAGATACAGACAGACAGACAGACAGACAGACAGACAGACAGACAGACAGACAGACAGACAGACAGACAGACAGACAGACAGACAGACAGACAGACAGACAGACAGACAGACAGACAGACAGACAGACAGACAGACAGACAGACAGACAAAAAAGTTGTATACAGTATGTATGATGTATAGATATGCCAGGGAGCTTGAAGATGTTTGTAAAGAAATTCAATTATTTTACATTTGACTGATCTATATTATAGGCAGGTGTCAGAAAGTGAGGGTTTTATAACTTAAGTGCTGTGATTGATCTATGGCTATCCAGGGTTAGACGAGGTCAGTGTCGTGATCTTCATATATGGAGATGGCCATATATGGTGCCGGCGTGACGTGTCACAAGGTCAGATCCATATATGGAGATATAAGGGTCTCCATGGCGTCACGTGATGTCACAACTAGGCTATGGATTGGCAACCTATATATTGTGGTGTGACGGACGCGAGACGCAGGATTTCATGGTAAATAGTAAACAATGATATGAGGGCCTATTAGCAACACTTGTTCACCTCTCCATTGCCACTATACGTGGCCTCAGGAGGAGTCCATGCAGCTCCATTTGTGTCATCCCACTTTCATGGAGGAAAATAGACTGCCTGCCTGAATCTAACCTTAAGACTCTCCTCCCCAATTTACATCTCATGCGCATCGGAAGCACACAGCATCACTTTGCCCTAATTTGCGCCCTCCTCCCCTCCAACGCGGAGACACACACACACAGCCATTCCCATCATTAAAAAATGATATGTGATCCTTTGCCACCACAGCCCCTGTAGCCAAAGCATGATTACTCTGATGGAAGCGAGACTCAAAACACCATAATGCTATATTCATGTCGTACACCACTACTAGATTCTGCCATTTAATAGCACGTGCGTGTGTGTGCGTGGCTGCGTGCGTGCGTGCGTGTCAGACTTGGCTATACGAGAAGCAGCAGGCGGAAATAGGGGAATAAAATGTGTTTCAACAACGTGAGTGCATTCATAAAGCCTGAAAACCCGTAATTTGAGAAGTGAATGCATTACACGGCTGCTCTCTCATCAGCACCGGAGAGGGTTTTCTTTTTTTGAAGAATGCGGTGCAACGGCGCCGCCCAGTGGTCTCCAAGCCCCAAGCCTGATACTTAATTGCACGACGGTGTCGCTTGTCGAAGAATTGCCCACCTGTCGGGGAATTTTCTCATATATTCATAGGCTTCCCAACTCCCAAGTTCCCCTCGCTCTCTCTCACCAACATGTGTGCCCGCTTCATGGTTCCATACCTTCGGCGTCACAACGCGTGGCTTCTCGCTTGTCGCGGAGGTCCGTCCGTGGCCGTGGAGCAGCAGGGTCCGACTCTCTTCAGTTTGACTGCCGTGCTGTGAGCGCCCGGGCCCGGGCGGGCGTGGTGGTGGAGCGTGACACACTGGCCCTGATGGCCGTCTGCGGACATTATTGTGGCTGCTCCTTATTCTTCTAATTCTCACGTTTTTTTCGGCGGCAGAACCAGAGGAAAAGTGTTCATACTTGATCTGATAAAGAGGGGAG